>NW_028292585.1:6176861-6349803 GCF_029948245.1 Actinia tenebrosa
TTCCCCACCCTATATTCTAAGTTTATTATTTATCTTATTGTGAAGTGCGCCGAAGTGCAGTGATTATCTTTATCAATTGTTCTCCGAATACGATGATACGACATGGTAGTTGTAAGCAATCCTTTGTTTTGAGTCATTGTTTAGGTACATGATTTATGTAAGAGGTAACACACTGTGCTCAGCACGATAAACCAAGCGAACACGTTCATAAAATAGAATGGAAAAGATTAATAAAAGATGATAATGAGATTTTAAAAAGTTGAAGCTGTTAAAAGACTCTTAAAAGAAATCCTTATATTACTGAAATCTCTGCCAAATGTTGACTGTTTTTTTTTTCCCCATCTCAATAATTCCGAATATTCATCTAAATATCATTTTTAATGAAAAATTACTTTCCCTCCAGGGGAATACTCCAAGAAAATTGTCGCAGATATGGTCTTTAAAACTTCGTTTTTCTAATCATTCTGTCGTTGAGCCTGATTCAAGTTTGAATTTTCTCAACCATTTAAAACGAAAAAATTATTTCAATGTAAAAAAAAACAAAAAAACACGTTTATTAATGAGGATTTCAATAACGTGTCTTCCAGAATGGAGCAGAAAAAGAAAGAACTCTTTGAAATAGGCACACCAAACGCATTAAAATAAAAGAATTAACTTCATATGTCACCTTTCTAAAATATAAAAACACTGATGTGTTATCTTTTTGGCTTTTCAATAAAACCTTTCAGAACGATCAAAATTTATTCACAAAGTGCCACGAAATGAATAACATGCCATGTGACAATAGCATTTGTGAAGATCGTTGTGGAGGTAAATGTCACATTCGTGGCTAAACAACTACGGTTGCTTATAACAATATGTCAAAAAAGTGGCGTGGCGGCAAGCTATGACCTGTGAGAACTAAACTAAAGACAGAACATTAAGAACTGTCTCAAATAGTTACTGCTTTCCCGTCTTGCGACCACGACCACATGTCTTTTTAGACACTGATTCTTTTGTCGTTTCATAAGGTTTGGTACTGAATTTCCCTTGTATTGGAATGCATGTATAGGTGTTAAATGTGCGGTGTATTCGCATATGAATTATTAATTACCAGATTATAAAGATTGTATTTTGTTATATCTCCGACGGTTTTGAAAGCCGGTTTTGAAAGAGAGTCGGTCAGCATAGGCTCACACTAGATTACTTAAAAACCTAATCAACTCAATATGGCACTTAAATAATTCATTTGTCATCGCTAAAGGATCAGAGATTTGGTAGTCTATCCCTAAGTGCTATAGAAAACGTTTAAAACTGGACAGATTTCCATTGTAGGTAGTGACAGATCAATTCACTTAGATGACAATTAACGGGCATGGGAATTAAATGTAATTAAAGTAGGAAGTGGTTTGATAGAAAGCTACTGATGTTTTGAATTGGAGTGATAAGAGCCTTCCTTGAACTTTTCATGACACAAAAAGCTTTAAACATAATCCGGAAAACCAAAACCTATCAACCTCAATATAGCAGATGGATGAATTTTCTTCGATACGTGTCTAGTTTGGATTTTGGTTTACTTTGACAAAACTTGTGTTCCGCAGCCCCATGATGCCTTACGGCCGTGGTGTCTCGTGCTGGTCTTGCTGTCAACATCATTGTCAGTTTTTGTTTCCACGTTGACTGACTGCTTTGTTTAGAGATGAAAAAAGACGTCTTATTTTATCCCAACAAACTCATCGTTCGATTTGTTGCATTTTGATTTACTGATTCGATTCGAATGGAATAACGATGACACTTCTTTTCTCGTGATGTAAAAATCCTTCACTGGTCATAAATGTAAAGCGCATTGAGATATCTGAAATACGCTATATAAGGAACTCCCATTATCATTATTATTATTATATTATAAGTTATTAGGAGTCTTAAAGTATATTTTGTTGCCCAATTATCATTTATTCACGAGTAAAATAATCGCGACCTGACAAGTTTTTGAGGTTTCCAATAATCTGGAGAATTCGAAACAGCCCTCAGTTCTTATCTTAATGAATGAATACTGATATGAAGGATGTTTCATGTTCCTAATTAGATTTCGATCCTTAACGTTCTTAACCCTGACCTCTCTTCCTACACAGGTTCATCAATGCCAGAAGAAGAATAGTACAGCCAATGATAGATGCTTCAAACCGTGCAGGCAAGTCCCCAGTAGTCACGGTATTTAAATCAAGACGAAGAAAAAATTCTCTGGGACAAGGGATTCCTTCTCCTGGTCCTCCGAGGTATGGACCTGGTCCTGGGCATCCTCCTCCCGGGTACTATCCTGAACAGCATCATCCACAGGCGCATCCTAACTACCACCTTGACGGCAGCCCTCAAGGACACTTTCCACCGCGTGGCTACATGCCGGATACAGTGTCTAGTGGGATGAGTACCATGCAGATGCCAACCACTGTCTCACACACCATGCACGCTCAGTTACCTGCACATGCCTATAGACAAGCCATGCAACCATCGGTCCAACAACCAATGTACATTCCTGGACACCCTCACGCTATGATGATGCCTCCTCCTGGACATCCGCATGCACATGCACATCACCCTGGACATCCAGGCCAGCTTATTTCGTCGAGTCAGACCTCGCCCTCGATTATAGTTAGTGAAGGGGTCATGACACAGTCAGTTATGGACATGCATTCAAGTTAAATGACAATCAACTCTATCTACGACAAGTCTCAAAGCTGCTTAGAGTTTAACTGAATCATTAGGTTTGTTTCAAAACATAGAATCTGATATGTACCAACTTAGTAACTTGATGTGCTCGGGCCATGGAAAGGGAACCAAAGGGCTTGCTAGACTAGAGAACAAATTCTAGAAAAGGTTTTTGTCATTAAAAAAAAAGATTATGTATAGAGTACCGACGGCGAACCTAGGAAAAATACTTTTAACTCTATAGGATACCATAGCGTTAATACTTGGTTATTTTTCGTAGACACGAATAGCAACAATCCCTTTATTCTTTCTACCCAGTTGGTACGTATTGGAATAATTATTCCTTTCAATCACGTTGAATTTGAAGCCATTTTTCTCTGTTCTGTTTAAGAGAAAATAGTCTTTAGCTCAGATGTGATATAGTAATATAGAGAAATAAAACAAAGGATGAAATTGAAGTACAACGAGAAGGTGATGGCCACTTCATCGTTGGAACATACGTTTAAGTTTTGAAACTACTCAGTATACTTTGGCTGTCCAATTCTGTACTTGTTTGAAGAGTACACTGAATATCATGGAGAGAATGGAATGATAACTAAGGCGTTATTTTGGGGCCACAGGAAGAAAATCAATATTGTCTAACTACCTCGAGTTTGAGGGAAAAAATTCTTAGTATCGATGTTACAAAGTTTATACTATTCCTGTATTATTGTGAGAATTTTATCAACAGAAGATGGTCCGTGGCTAAATTTGAAAATCTTTTCGTATTAAACGAATACGCAAACTTTATAAACAACGCTTACATATTATATATTTGTAAGCAAGATTACTTTACTTTAGGCGTGACGTCATCCTGTTCGAATTATATTTTCAAGAAGCTTCGAATGGGATAACGAAAGATCTTTCTCTCAGTAATTTGCGCGCGCTGTTTACGCGAAGAAAGGAGCAAAAAAAGTTGTAAAACTGTTTCAAAAATTCCAAGTCAGAGACAAACAGTTCAAATACTGTTACGAATCCTGACTTCAATTATTGTATTTTTATATACATAAAATTTTTGAGATTGTGTTCCATATTTTACGTTTATTTTTTTACGATTGGCAAACACGTTCACTTGCTTCCTTGTCCTATATCTTAACCTCGTAGGATCTCATAGGATATTTTAAAAAATCCTTTACAGTTTAATGAGTGCGAATTTCTGAAAGAAAGATCTATAGTTCCTTTGCTGTCAATCCAAGTCAAACGGTGGGGAATCTCTTTCATTGAGAGTAAAAACGCCGGTTTCGGGATTTATTGCAAGAGGATCTATATGCCAGAAGTTAAGGTAGCTAGATTGGTTTTCGTATGAGTGGAAAACGATAAAGCAAATTGGTAGTACTTTTAGTGTAGTATCCTACCATAACCGTAACTGCGCGTTGTGATTGGATAATTCAAACAAAAACAATGTGGAGTCAGCACCGCGAGCGCGCTTACCACTCGTGCAAAAACTTCTTTATTGTAAAGTACCGTAGGTCGTTTGAACTTTAGCATCCGCCATCAAATCATACTTTTCAAGACAATTAAACGTTTTTGTCTTGTGCTAATGCCCTGAATTCACCGTACTTTAGAAAACAAGAAAAACAAACTCTATAAGTTAGGACAAGGCAATATTTCTGTTTTAAATATATAAGCTGTCAAAGAGGTTAGTTATTAGAAAGGGAAAACAGCCTTTTATTGCGCTCAGAAGTTAAAACTTTCTGGGAGATTTTAGTTATATTAGTGCTTTCCCGATGTTTAGAAAAGAATGACTCCTGTTTCAAGTGTAAACCAATGATTGTGTGAATAGGCAAAAAAGTAGTTTCCTTAAAAAGGAGAAAAAACAGGATAGGCTACACTTTTTTATGATTATGAATAGTTCAAAGAAAAAATGTTAACAAAATATGATGATGATGATGATGAATGATGATGTATTATATTCCCGTCTAACAGTTTCTAGTATTTTGTTTATATATAAATATCTATATAAACATATATGAATGTGGCGCTATTTTGTAAATGCAGATCTAGATTTAGTCTTTTAAACTGAATACGGAGTATATAAATATGTGATTTACTGAATCTATTGAAGTGTGTGTGTTTCTTGTGAACCTTTAGAATAGATAGCCTGACAAGGAACTATTGTGTCATAGTAAAATTCTTAAGGGCAATGGCATACTGAGGGGTTGAAGAAGTCTCCGGGTAAGCGGATGTCGTAAATAATTTAGTCCGGATAGATAACGGATTTAGAGTAAAATATAATCGGCTTGGCGGATCTTACAAATACAACAGATTGCGGTCCTGGTCCCGGCCGAACCAACACTCGGGGTCTTAAAATAAATGAGAAGAAGGTAATGCCTTTGTATTAATTACATCTGAAAATGGTTAGACCTTCACGTTGCTCGGATGATCGCGTAAAATGGCGGTCCAGTCTCTCCACTCATCATTACTAACCAATATCGGAGGGACGTAAAAAAGCCACTGAGGACGTAAAGAAACCCTGACAGTGACCACCCTTAGTGCCTACACTTCATACTAACCATCTCTCATGCTTGTAAATTGCATAAGAGCAATTTGATTACATCCATATAGAAAGGGCGCTATAAAATAATAAATCATTATCATTGCGGTTTCTTTCTTTCTTTCTGGTCCGGAGTTCGGTTTTGCTCGTTATAGAGTTCGGATCTCAGATCTAAACCCTCTTCAGAAATGTTTTACCGTTGTGTTTTCTCGGCCGAGAGAAAAGATACAAGGCAACTGTGACATTTTGTGTATTCAGATTTGACAAACTTTTACGCAGATCGACGGATTCGGGCTTTATTACTAACAGATCAATTGATTTACATACCCCTATCCACACCCCGACCCTATGTTATTATTAATATTATTTTCACAATCAAGTTTAAATTTTAAGCAAATACTTGCACTCGACATTCGATAGAATTCTCTGCTTTATCCCGCACTAACATTTTCGTGGTCAGTCGCGTTTCTCAAAAAAAAGCTAAGAAACCATTTGCACTCCGTACCAACATCGTCAACACCAAAGCCCCCACACTCGACACACGCGTGCGGCCATCCAATCCACTATTGACATTTATAGGCTCTTTCCACGTACAGATAAAGATAAAGAAAAACTCAACGCAATAGCCCAATAAAGGTGAATTATTAAGAAAAGCGTTGGAATCTGTTTTCTGTCTAAAGTTAGAGCAAAGATAGGTGTGGCAATGAGCGGCTTGATCCCATTACAGGAAAACTGTTTAATAAAAGCACCACAATCGTCTTAGTTGAGTGACAAATCCAAAGGGCAACTCTGCCTCAGCGATCATACCTTGATAACGGGACACATTTATGATGTATACTATAAAAAGGTCAGTCAGTTGGCTGGCTAGCCCGTAGAAGGATACCAATTATACAATAGTGAAGTAATCATCGAATCATTAGACCTCACAGAGTGTTAGATATTTCATCTCTCTTTCTCTATGTTATTGATGAATGAAGCTGAAAATAACCCATTCAAAAGAAATTACATGTTCGCTGTTCAAGAGGCGTGGTCCATTGATAAGGTAAACTTTTCCACGGAAATGTCTTTTAGAGGTTCAACTGACCCCTTAATAAATTCTAAAGGGGTTGATAGAACTTGTGGTGATCCTAATTTAGGGCATTGGATTAAAGCCTTTAGAGCAAAATAGAGTTAATTGGAAAGGGTAATCAGGTTGATTGTTTGATTTCACTGAATCTTTCCCTTATGATGTTTGGTTTTTCAGACTGTCAAATTAGCCTAAAGTATAACAGTTTTATCAGGCAAGACTTGGATCAGCCCTCTAAATGAAAAATTTGATGACAGACCAGGGGCAGATCCAGGAATTTGTTCAGGGAGGGGTGCTGCGCACAAGGTTAACCCTGGGAGGGGTGCAACCCTTAGAATCAAAGGGAAAAACATTATTTTGTATTGGTTATCTTCGAAGTATAGGGGCACAAAGTTGAACCAGGGAGGGGTGCGCACCCCCTGCACCCCTCCCCTGGATCTGCCACCGCAGACTCATGCTGCTCCTAAACTGTGTGGGAGTTCAAGAAGGGAATGGAAATGGAAAGGGAAATGGAAGAAGAAGAGGAGAATATGAGAGATGGCCAGCCCTAATTATAATGCATGTAAATCCACTTCTAGTCTCACTCCTTTCCTCTGCAAGGATAGCATCTTTGGTACCGCATTTTAGGTAAAAAGATTCCTGTGCTTGTAATAGATTTGCAACAAAATAAGTAGGGAAGAGAATGAGGAGAGTAAGAGAGATGGCCAGTCCTAATGCAGGTCAGTGAATCTGCTTCTAGCCCCCTACTAGTCTTCAAAAGTTTAATTAATGGCCATTCATCAAGAACTATAGATTGATTGATTGGTAGATAGATAAACTCTATTTCAGTGTCAAGATTAATTGGGGACACAATATTTTATATGCTTTGATGTTTCCTTATGACCAAACAAGATATATAAAAGAGCTTTGTCATTTAAAATGAACCACTAAAAGCCTAGTCATTGAACTATCTTATCAATATTGGCTTAACATCAAATTATAGGGTGTTTAAGAGTCTTGCCATTGATATTTGATGAGTCGGAAGATTAAACTCCATGACTTGGATAACTTAGACATAACAATAAAAGATAAGCATGAAATGCAATGCAGTTCACACCTGTTTGACTACAACCACATTTGAAAACCATAGCAAATCAATCAATATTGCTCTGTTTACAAAAACACCACTGGTACATTTTATTTTTTGTTGTAAGTACATTAGAGGTTAGTCAGATGCTGCTTGCTGAGAGGAGAGCCGTGCTCAGGATTGGATGTGCATGTATCACAAAAACCATTCAAATCCCTTAATTACTTATTTATGAGTATTTATGAGATATGTGTGCCTTTGATATTATATTCCCAGTATTATCTACTGGGTATACTTCAAAATCACATCCTTTTTTGTAAAAATGCTTGCCTAACAAGCCATTTTCACAAAGATACAGCTTATTGTACCTATATTGTACCTATATAGGTACAAAATTGCTGCCAAATATATCACACATCTGATATATTCTAGTCAACCTTTCATTGTCTTTTTAAGACTTTGTTCTAATTTAAATTTTTCTTTCACTGTTACCAGCATTGCTTGCTACCTCTTTTCTTAGCAAGATCTATTTTTACCCCATTTTAATAATAAAGTGTCAAATGAATCCAATGCAATTGTTTATCATTCATAAATCATTAAGGTAATAAGGGCTCCCAATGCAGCAGGTCTCCCTTTGTCCCCCTTCCTAAAGCAAACCAAATATGAAGGGCTGCATTGAGCTATTCTCTTATAAATGTAGTGAGCTTGGGTTGCCTGTGCATTAACTTCTCATAGTACCCGATTACACTTTATTAATATAAAAAGATTTGCAACTTGCCTTTTCCTCTTGTATTATTGACCACTAGTTCATCCAACAAAGGGACCCCAATATCACATGGATTCCCTTAAAAACAAAATGGCGGGTTAATGTAGGTAACTCAGTCCGTTAAATACAGGTATATTTTTAACAAAGTAAACTAGACGTCTCAACAAAAATTCTGCTTTCTTTGAGTACTAAAACAGCAAAAGAAAAAATTAGGTACAATCTTCTTGGAACAACAACGAAGTGATGAGAAATACAACTGAGGAGAGGCGGATTACTAATTTTAGAAAAAATTTGGTACATACCTTGACCCAAAAGCTCATAAAATTAAAAGGCCAAGAATTTTTTCTCGGGTACCGTAAAAATTATAGATACCTTCAATGAACTGCAAGAAGAAGATTTATATAAGATAAATACACTTATGTGAGGACTAAACTGAGCAAAAAATCTAAATACATGTATTTGGACTCACGTGTTGTATGGTTACTGGCGGGAAAATGAGGGGCATTTTGAAGCTTGCCACAGGGAGCCCAAGTTTATTTAACTGAAACATCGGATAATCAGAAAATTCGAATAATAATAATAATAATATTAATAATAATAATAATATTTATTTATAAAGCGCAAATACAAATCTGTTCTAAGCGCTAGTAAACAAACGACAAAGACAACGACAAAATAAAATTATTTACAAAGAATATGCTAATTTGAAGAGATAAGTTTTAAGTTCAGTTTTGAATGAGGCTAGACTTGATGCATTTCGGAGATATTGGAAGTGAGTTCCAGAGTTCAGGAGCAGCCACAGAGAAGGAGCGATGACCATAAGATTTAAGATTATAAGAATGTGCTGATAGAAGAACTTGTGATGCAGAACGAAGATTAATAGTTCAGGTTAAAAATCGAATAATCAGAAAATTCGAATAGTTCAGGTTAAAAATCGAACAATCAGAAAATTCGAGTAGTACAGGTTAAAAATCGAATAATCAGAAAATTTGAATAGTAAAGGTTAAGAATCGAATAATCCCAAAATTCGAATAGTTCAGGTTAAAAATCGAATAATCAGAAAATTCGAATAGTTCAGGTTAAAAATCGAACAATCAGAAAATTCGAGTAGTACAGGTTAAAAATCGAATAATCAGAATATTTGAATAGTACAGGTTAAGAATCGAATAATCCCAAAATTCGAATAGTTCAGGTTAAAAATCGAATAATCCCAAAATTCGAATACTTTTCGGATCTACGATTTCCACAGGAAGCCCGTAGATACGAAACAAATTCGCGCCTTTTTTAATAAATCTAAATAACGCCTTTGTTGATTGGTCCTTCGTACCAATGAAAAATAAGATTGATTTTGATTGGTTGATGAGTAATTATCACGTTGCTGTGGTAATGGCTCTACAAAGCTCTTGAACTCAAGGGTTCCATGTTTACATAAACACGAACATTCTATTCGATAAATCCTAAACAACATCTTTAATCAAGCCCAAAAACAAAACCAGTCAAAGCTGATTACTTCTAAGTTGAATAAACATGTATGGACCATAAAGGTTTAGGATGTTGCAGCGCCAAAATAGCTCCAGGCCGTACACCAGTGGAAGTTTTCGAACCAAATTACAGTTGTTCGATGAATTTATCAAAGAATTCACTTTCGTTGATGAAGAATTAAACCCCGAGGAAAGAAGACAGATTTTACAAGATCGTCTCACAAATGGTAAATACTTCCTATATATCTATTATCTTTAGTATCTGGACTTCGATGTTCGTCTGTTTTGAAATACATATTGTGTTATCTCTAACACAAACAGTTCATTAAATCTTTCAGGATACGAACCGTTCTGCGAAGCCATCAGAAATTTGTTCGGCAACGATGTCACTACTCAGGACCTGAAAGCATTGTTTAGGAAAATTGCCCTAAATCCTGATGCCAAAGTCGATTGGAGTGAGGTAAATCCTGTATAGAATCATAATTAGTTACTGAATAACCTCTTTCAGAAGCAAATTAACTTATTAATAGAATTAATTAAAAAGTTACAAATTCACGTGCAAAAAAATTCGTATTACAAAATATCACTTTCAATGGTTCTTTATTGGCCTCATGAGGTGCATTAATTTTTTGAATAGAAATTATTATTATTAAGAAGGGATTAAGTATTTATAAACTTCCTCATAGCTATTTAGATGTATCTCAATACAGTTTTTAATATGTTCTTATTCATTGAAGATGATGAAAAGATTTTGCAATTAATAGATGTTTTTATTTTTTTGTTCGTAGCTGTTTGGTATTGGTGGGGCTACCGATGAGGTACCAGACCTCCTTCTTAACGAAGACACTTCCTCTGTGATTACGACAAGCAAACGACGCACAGTTGGTGAGGCAGGAGGTGGGTATTAATTTTTATAAGGCCCAGACAAGTCCAAATTTTACCAGACAATATATTCATAGACTGGGGAGGGGGGTAACCTCCAGGGTAAGAGTATCGGGTAAGCTTGTCAGAAATTTTCAAAAATACCCCTTAAAGAAACAGGAATTCCTTTAAAGAGGGCATGGTTAGAAAATGTTATTACTGTTTTTACCCTAAGAGTTATGACGAGCACACTGGATACTCTTATCCTGCAGTCACCTCTAAACCAACCCCCCCCCCCCCCTCCCCAGGTTCATTTGACTGGCCACTATTTATAGTCATGGTATAAACCAGCCCTAAATGACTGGCTTCTTATTCTTGACTTTGAGAGGAACTTTGTAAAAATACAGTAGATTGTTATCCTTCACTGCACATGAAAACTATTATGTTTATACAAAGTGCCCCTCAAATTTGATGCAAATGAGCCCAATCAAAATGCTTTATGGGTCGTAACATACCAGTGAATATTGCTTTTATTATTATAATAATAATAATAATAATAATAATAACTTAAGATCTAGTCTTAAAAGAAATATGTACCCTGGATATAGAGTAACGCAAGTCAACATAGTATTTGACTTTCTATCTGGGTACCACACGGATTTGATTAGTAAACTGGCTGATGTAGGCCTCACTGAAGGACAACATAGTATTTGACTTTCTATCTGGGTACCACACGGATTTGATTAGTAAACTGGCTGATGTAGGCCTCACTGAAGGACTAGAAATTGTAAGAAAGTGTCAGAAATGGGTTATTTCACGGAACTGTGAGATTGTGAAATGTCTGTACAATTGTTAAATTTGTATACATCTTTGTAAAATCAGTCATGCAGGCATTTGCTTAGACTATTCATGCCCGCAATATTCTGTATTCATGTAGCAAAAATGTCTGAAGTTGAAATAAACATATGATAATAATAATAATAATAATAATGGTAATAATGTTTAATATTTATAAAGCGCAACTTTAATATGTGAATATGATTGAAATGCGCATAATGCTTCTTTTACTTACGTAACAGGAGACAAGAAAAGAAGAGATGTTGTACAGTGTATTGAACATGTACCTAAATACAACTTCTATGTCACTGCTTCTCAAAAGGGTATTATTTGCCAATGGAGTAACAAGGTATTTATTTTAAATTTTGAATTTCTTAATGATCTAGTTTTTGTTTATTTGTTAATATATTTATGGCACAACATGACCACGATAGTGCCACAACCAAGCATTTTTATTGTTGAAGGCTGAGCAGTGTTCTCATGTGCCCTGTGACTTTCATTTAAAATGTGTCAATAATTCTGCCGTTCCATTTTAAGTTCAGCTCTGTTTCGATTCCAAGCTAATTAGTTGATCATAAACCCACCATTTTGCATGTGACCTTGAAATAAATTTTAGAAAGAGTCTCATCCTGTTATTCAATATGACCCCAAACCTCAGTTTTACACTGATAGAAAATGAATTATTTGTATTTTCAGTTTCGCTTACAAGCCTGCACTGATATCAACGTACGTATCGTATTAGTATGACTTCACATTACTTTTTCTCTTTATTTGAACATACTATAATAAGTTTCTCATCTTTCTCATCTCATCTTTCTCAATCTTTTAGGAATCATCCTGGGTGACTGGTTGTGGCTTTTTGCCCAGTTTACGGAGGATAGCAGTAAGAAAACACTTCATTTTACACATTTTCTGTGTTAATAAGGACATGTGGTGACAATTTCTCACCAGCATTTTACTTCTTGCAGGTAACATCTGAAAGAGCTGTAGCATTATGGGATTACAGAGCAAAAAGAAAACAGTCTGTAAGTAAAATGAATTATATGATACAGAGTCAATAGTAAAGATCTTCTCCAAAATCACTGTAGGTAGCTAGGGTGTTGGGAATGTCTCAGTAGGTTTAGGTTGTTAGAAGGGTGGAATGTCATTAAGGTGTTGATAGGGTGTCAGTAGGGTGTTGGTGGGATGTCAAAAGGGTGTTGATAGAATGTCAGTAGGGTGTCTGTAGGGTGTTGGTAGGGTGTCAGTAGGGTGTTGGTGTGATGTCAAGAGGGTTTGATAGAATGTCAGTAGGGTGTTGGTAGGGTGTCAGTAGGGTGTTGGTAGGTTGTCAGTAGGGTGTTGTCGGGTTGTCAGTAGGGTGTTGCTAAGTTGTTAGTAGGGTGTTGGTAGGGTGTCAATAGGGTGTCAGTAGGGTTTTGGTAGGTGGTCAGTAGGGTGTTGGTAGGTTGTCTGTAGGGTGTTGGTAGGTTGTCAGTAGGGTGTTGGTAGATTGTCAGTAGGGTGTTGGTAGGTTGTCAGTAGGGTTTTGGTAGGTTGTCAGTAGGGTGTTGGTAGGTTGTCAGTAGGGCGTTGGTAGGTTGTCAAGAGGGTGTTGCTAGGTTGTTAGTAGGGTGTTGGTAGGGTGTCAGTAGGGTGTTGGTGGGATGTCATTAGGTTGTCAGTAGGATGTTGCTAGGTTGTCAGTATGGTGTTGGAGGGATGTTGCAGGTTGTTGGGGGTTGCTGTTGGTCCATACACCCTACCAACACCATTTTAAAGATGATTCAATCTTGTTATTACACAGACTATTTACCAGATAAAGCCAATAGAGAATTCACCCCAGTGTATGACTTACATCCCATGGAAAACCAACTCCATGAATGAAGACACTTTACTTTTCGGAGATGACCAAGGTAAAATCGTACCTCTATTACAAATTACAAGAGAATGCCAATGATTCCAAAATCTTCAGCCTCAGACCTGTTTACCATGGGTGTAATATTTTCCCATTTCAACCGTTGAGCACAGAAATGATACCTTAGAGAGTATAGTAACACGTGTTCTGAAAAGGGAAAACATTAAATCTGAGCTAGAGGTCCATACTTTTGCTGTTGTTATGTCTTTTTTAGGCCATGTTGTTCAGTGGGAATAATAGAATCGTTTGCGTTTGTATTTCTACAGGTTATGTAAACATGTTGACCATCTCCTCCAAGGATCTTCATATGAAGAACTCAAACACCAAAGCAGATTCTGTCGTTGTCAACATAGAGCCCAGCAAGCTTAGCAGGTGAGGGAGAATGCATAGATTACGCAGGATTTAGATTCTTACCAGTAACTGGGCATCATGTACTTTTATATTCATATTTGAGGTCTTGCATTTAACAACTAAAACAGCAAGCTTTTAACTGCTCTGTTAAGTAACAAAGCACACAGTAATTGACATAAGCACAAAGGAAGTGTGAAGACAACACAAGCTGTAGGCTAGTGCTTTTCGCATATCTCGATTGCTTTCGGCTTTAGTATCTACACTATATAATAAAAATGAATAGTGCATGATATTTTATCATTTTCATCTTTAAAGTCATCATTAAAAACCTTTTCACAGACTGGGTTTTTTAGCCTGCATGTAACTCAACTTTGAGTGAGAGTTGCTGAGCTGATGCATATGATTTTTTTATTATTTCATAGTGAAATCAAACGAAGAAAATTTCATGATGACTGGGTTCTTAAAGTAAGTGAATACAGTTACCTTTCTCAATCCCTCAAATTTTGTTCTGTTTTTGTTTGTTAATCTTGTCCTCCCTGGTCTTGTACTTTGTTCATTTGAAAATATGCTCTCCTGTATTTACCTGCTTGACACAAACTCTTTAATGTCAAACATGTTATTTCCAGATAAAGTATTTCCCACAGTTAGAGATGTTTGGTAGCTGTTCCCCGAGTTCAACGTGTTCATTTGTTCTGGGTAATCTTGATAGAGTGTTAAATAATGGGTAAGTCATGACAAAGTGCTCTACCCTTGCCAGCTGTACTTTCAATCTCAGTTTAGACTACAAGTCATTGTCGCTTCTTGCAGCTTTTCCAGTTATCAAACTATGAATCACACGCGCCGAATCGTCGTTTTGCAAAATCTACGATGGCGATGTCAACCGGAAGTGTAAATAATTTCTCTTTGGGGTTCTGTTCATTGGAGATTTCATTCAAAACATTGTCAGTGAAGTCAATTTATCCACGTTTTGATGTATTTTCTTTTCTTTTTCCAGTCCTGTAAGAGAGCTTGCTGTGCCTAAAGGTGTAAACTGCTTTGATTATTGTATGAGGGCAAATGTTATCATTACTGCAGGTAAACAATTTGTATAGTTGATGATCTCCCAATATCTGTATGGACCTGATGGATAGTAGTAGAAAAGATATTGGAATAAGAAAAAGATCCTGGTATAGGAAAACGGAAGGTCATTCAAGTAATCAGGAAAAAATAACGATAGTATAGAGTTAACTTACTAACTAACCATATTTTATTTTTCTCCTTAAGGTGCAGATAAAATCATCCGAATCTGGCATCCCTTGATCTTCACCAGGCCAACAGGTAATTCTCTCCATCCCTCTCTATTTTACCCTAGTTCGTTCGTTCGTTCATTCTTTCGTTTCTTCCTTCTTTCCTTCCTTCCCTCCTTCCTTGCTTGCTTGCTTGCTTGCTTGTTTGCTTGCTTGCTTGCTTGCTTGCTTGCTTGCTTACTTGCTTTCTCGCTCGCTTGCTCCCTTCCTCCCTCCCTCCCTCCCTCCCTCCCTCCCTCCCTCCTTCCCTCCCTCCCTCGCTCCCTCCCTCCCTCGCTCCCTCCCTCCATTCCTTCCTCCAGTCCAAACCTTCCTGTTTTTTTTCCATACCTCCTTTTCTCCCGCTGACTTGAATGGCGTGCATTATTATTTATTTTCGTCTTCCAGGGAAGCTGCTTGGTCACTTATTTACAATAGTGGAGGTTTGTGTCAACGAAAAAGACCAACAGTTAATCAGTCTCTCTACAGCACGTGTAAGTAAACCCATCTTTACACCTATTTTTATAATTACGCAACCCGGTAGAACAGTCCAAAACGCTGTCTAATGGAAAGTGTGTTAATTGAGGATGAATGAAACTATTTATTTCAAACGCTCGTTATCAGGGGCGCTTTCCGTTTACCTGGAAAAACCAGAAATTTCGGTTGGAAAATGTGCCATTCCGATTGGAAAGTTCCAGAAAACTCGGTCTTCCGATTGAGGTAATCAACTTTTCTCGCTCTTTTCGATTTGTACGGTAGACGCGTGTACCATTTGTCAGAAGTAACAGCTTCCCGCTCTTTTCTCACCATTAGCAATTAAATTTTCAACTCGATTGGTTTAACGGTAAGCACCCCAGAAAAGCTACCTTCTGCATTTTTGCTTTCTAAAAAAACCCTATTAGAGACTGATTTTTGTAAGAAACTTCGTGTCATATTATAGGATCTCCTTGGAACTAATTTTTAATTCCTAAATGTCTCTTAATAATTGAAAATATATAAATAACGAATTTTTGTTATCGTCTTGTTTTAGGTTTTTCGAGTGTGGGATATCCAAACTCTAACATGCCTTCAGGTAAAAAAAACCCTTGTAGTACGTCCAATGTAGAGTTTATCGCTAATCTCCAAACACAAACTGGAAGCATACGAAGGCACCTCTTTAAGCCGCTATAAAGTCAATTTATAACCCCGGATCACAGTTCTAAGATCACAGTTCGGAAGCCCGAGTGCACGCACGAATGTGAAATGGCTCGACCTGATAGCCTCTCTTCGGGCAACTCCTATTGCAACACCAGCAAACAATAAGCATTATACGCAGGCCTTTGTGTTTTTTTTCTTAGGTGTTTACGGATAACGAGGTGCGGCCAGGAGAGAAGCGCATTTCATCCATGCTATTTGATGCCAAGAACGACAGACTCATAACAGGTAAACTAAAGAAATGATACGGCCACCTTGTTAATACGAACGCCCTGCTAATATCCAGTAAATTGCATTTACTCTACGATGAACCTGCTTAATACGGCCATTTACCTTCTGTGCCCGTATTAACGAGGTTCTATTGTGTTAGCACTAATTATTTAGTCGGAAAACACTGACCGCCCAAGCCGTTCGGATAATAAGGAGACGAACCCGTAGAATTGCGTTTCTCTGTGTTTTCGTATTTGAACAATGATTTCGAATGTACTTATATGTATATGGGTTCATTTAGGTTGTAGTGTCATTGATACTTGGCCGTTAACAAGAGCTATACAGGATTCATTACAAGTACCTCATACTCATGACAGACCACTTAGCCAGGTAAGTTCGACCGCTCGGTTAGTGATCAGTTATTATATGGCCAAACTCAGGTACCGTAGCAACCCTAGGCCAGATCCTTAGGCAACGTCAGGGATGGATTCAAGAGGATTTTTTGGGGGGAGGGAGGGACATAATGAGGAAAGGAGGGAGGGTGGATAGAAAGAGAGGGAGGGAGGGAGGTTGGGAGGGAGGGAGGTTGGGAGGGAGGGAGGGCAGTAAAGATGGTGGCAGGGAGAGACGAGGGAGGGGAGGAAGAAGGGAAGGAGTGAGAGGGAAGATGTGTAGGAAGGGAGGGAGGGAATAAAGGAGTGAGAAGGAAGAGGGAGGGTGGGAAGGAGTGAGGGTGGGAGTTGCGCGTCGTAACTTTGGTTTAGTCAGATCGTTAACCACATGAATATCCGCACATTTTTCTTCAGCTTCTCTACAATCCTCACATGAGTCAAGTCATTAGCGTGTGTACTGAAGGAATCATGAAGGTAAATAAAAACTCATGCAGCTACTTTTTTTCCCTGCCACTCCTAAGTGCTATAAGCACTAAGGGAATCTACTGTACATCTTTTTCAGGTCTGGGAAATGGAGACAGGTCAAGCGATTTACCAGGTCCCGGATGCTCACGGCCCGTCCAATGAAATCACAGCTATGAACATAGATAACACAGGCTACAGACTTGTTACAGGAGCATACGATGGTATGTTTTATTATATGACTTATTTTGCCTCTTTTGACACGTTATGAGCAGGCGACCGGAAGACATTCCCCTCAGCGCGGGATTAGCTCACCAGCATATACGTCATGACCCTGAATAGTTATTGACTACAGTACTATATATTAATTTACAATAAACGTCTCTTGATGTAGCACTTTGCTACTTGTTCTAAGGCACTGCAAACGAAGCCACCAAGCGCCTTGACATATCTTCGCCATCCTCTTAAAAATTTGGTCGTCTGGTTGCTTGGATTCGTAACAGTTTTGGAGTCAATGACTTCAGCTGCAGGGTTATCCAAGTCTGTCTTTGGATTCTCTTCTAAATCTAGGGAACCAATTTCATCTACACATGGAAGGCGTTCTTTCTCCTCTTTGTAGTTCGAGCTTGTGTTGATTAATGAGAAAGCCTGCTCAGGGATTTTTTCAGAGGACAAGCTTACAAGGAACTTGCCTTCCGCAGGCGAAGAGACGGATTCACTTTCTTTAGCTGTAGCTACGACTACCTCTTGTATTTCTTGTGGTTCCATTGCAGACAACCAGTCATTCAATTTGCTTCTCAATACCTCCATGTTTTCTTCATTTAGGATGGATTCTTGTCCTGGAATGTGAAGGCTGAGGTCCCATTCTTCGAACTCTTGTTTGTCTTCGAAGTATTCAAAGTCCTGTAGAGTTTCGTCTTCACTGTTACTTTCATTGTATACTGGACTAAATATCTCCTCTATCTGAACTCCACAACTAGACTCGTTTTGTCTTTGTTCTTCCTTGTCCTGGAATGTTACATAGTCTTCAAGATCGTCTACGTCTTCAATCACGACACCAAGTTGTTGCTCAGTTTGTGTGTCCCCTTCGTACGGCCACTCGAGTGCTGGTCCCTTGTTGTTGAAGTCAGCAAACATGGGCAGGTCTGACTGGGTTCTGGGTGCTTTTGACGTTACATCAACTGACTGAACAACTTTGACACTGCTGACTGAGGAAGCACCTCCATACTGTTGGCTCTGACTGTACTGGTTAACTTGTTCATAGTACGATGTCATACCATCAGACTCTACTCCTCCACCAACTCTTGAACCACCAGCCACGTCGTTGGCTCCTTGTGAATGACAGGAGTTAATTTGTTGATAATAACCGCCCACACTAACAGAAGAGTCGTGTTGATAAACTTGACATTGTTGTGCGAAGCCACTGTTGGGCTGATCATATACACAATACAAGGGCTGGTAGACATATACATAACCTCCCGTTGCTCTGAGGTCGAAGGTGTTACCGGGGAACGAACCGTACGATGGCGTAGCGCCTCCATTTTCGTACCACACTGAGCTATTAGAGACTAAAGGCATCTGTACATACTTTGTAACGTGATGTGTCTGGCTTTGCTGCTGGACATTCGTGGCGCCGTTAGGCGTAGAGTGTGGCATAACACGGTCAGCCTGCTGAAAACACGCTCCAGCAGCTGCTGGGTAGCCATAAACGTTACCGTTCCATGTATCTTGCGAAACAGTGACACAAGATTCTTTGGTAAATGACTGGAAGGTATCCATAGAAACCGAACCACGCTGTCCATTTTGTCCGTTAAGCATTTTATCGTTTGGGATTTTTCGTCGTTTTCTCAAGCACTTTTATATTCTCGCAACTTCACTCAAAACTTCTCCAATCAAAGTCTTTTTTAAGATCATTGTTACGTTAGAGCGCGCGCTACTGACGTTGATGACAAAACATTCGCGCGCATTTTTTCGCGCGCGCGTCCTCGCTCGCCCCTGTTCACAGGCATCCCAAAAGCTAAAACAACAAAGAGCAGCAAGGTAAACGCTTCATAATTCATTCATAACGTTTTCTCTACTTAAAGCTGAAGTTGACAATTTTAAACTAATTTCAAACAGGAATTTCAAAAAATGATAAACATTCATTTGCTTTGATTTTAATTTTGATTTTACTTCCATTATCTGAATTGGGCGTCCTGTGCTTTCACAACTCGTCGAAGCTTTATTTCTGATTAGAATAATCGTATCGATTCAGGTTCGATCAAGGCATGGGATTTTGGAAGTGGACAGTTATACAAGTCGTTCCCAGACGAGCCCAGTAAACACCAAGAGAACACGATCACGGGTCTAGTGTATCACACCATTGGAGACAGACGTTGTTTATTCGTGTCTTCGTGGGGTAAAGGCATTAGAATTCTCGAGGTAAGTCATTGCCAACTCCTTAACATTCGTGTACGCTTCGTGCGATAGTTTCAATTTATGTCTTGAATTCAAACATTCAGCCGATGGACATTCACCCTTACTTAAAGAATGTACTAATAAAACTTAGACGGAAGGCTCGATCCTCTATTGATGGTTTTCAACCATTCCCAAGAGAATTAAATAACAAAAGACACGACGGCCATGTTGGAGGATATAACAAAAGAATTCATTGACAGTTCTTTTGTTAAGTTCCTCCAACATGGCCGCCGTGAAAACCATCAACTGATCCCAGACGGGGAAATTAGTTTCTCAACTAATATTCTTTAAATAAACTGTTCCCAAGTCCTTTATAATTGTACCACGTGACCCCTTTGCACCAGTGACAGCGCGCGAAAAATTTTTCTTTGGTTATGTATATATATACTATCTATATATTGTTTGATTATTTTTCGTCCTTTGAAGGATTGTTATGACCTACCGATGTTTTCTGAGCTGAGAATCCTGAGTGATTCATTCACTCCACCAAATTCTATTGCTGTACCGGGTACGTATATATTGTGCCCTATCTTCCATAGGTTCAATCTAGATAGAGTTTTTTCACGTGACGTCACAGCGGCCATGTTGGTTGACCAAAGCAATACATTTTCTATCCTCCGGGAATTGAACTCTATTTTATATGCAAAAACTGTGCAGAAAGTTTCTACTGTTTGGTACACCAATATGGCCGCCGCGTCACGTAAGTGAAAACGCTCTATAAGACATGGGCTTTTTTTGAAATTCAAACACAAATGTTTTATAGCAATCTCTTTAACAAGACAACATTTTTTATTAAAAGAGTTTCTTTGATCATTATTAGAGGGTCCCACGCCGTTCATATCTAGAGCGCCACTTCCAGGTATTGGGCAAGAACCTAACTCCTTGAAACAGGTATGCATCTAATAAAATATTGCTGTCGCTTTTGTATCCAGAGAGCGCGGCGCTACCCATGGTTATACGACACTAATTCAATGTAATAAATCGTTTTTGAGATACCGAACGTGTTGCATTGTGGTGTAGCTTGGGTACAAACATCTTTTGTTCAATTTATACATTACTATATGTTGTATGTAGCAAAAATAGGCCACCATGCAATCTGTTTATCAAACGCATAAAAGGCTATGCTTGGTGCATCGACGAGATGGCATGACCCATATCTTATGTTTACCCCAACCACTAGGCATTTACTGTAAAGATTTTTAACTTCACTACATATTTGCGCATACTTTTTTCGATTGGAATACTCAAGCTGGTGATCCAATAGAAAAATCGTGCGCGCTCCATATAATGGAAATATGTTGAAGTGACGACTTCCAACATATTTCCATACCATGGAATAGTCCAAAGTGTTGGAAGACTGTAACTTCAACTATTCTTCCAACATATTTCCAGCTCATCTCCAACATCTCAAGTCGATAAATTTTACCAGTGTGAAGTGTTAGAGCAGTGATGAGGGATGATGAGGGGAAGGTAAAGAGATCGTAAATAAGTCATTATGCTTTTGTTTTCTTCTAGATGAACTTGCAAAGGTCCTGTGAAGTCACGTGTCTTGAAGACTGCAGTGGGTCTCTGTTAATGGCCGGAACCAGTGACGGTGCGATAATAATGTGGAACTTGGAGACGGAGAAAGTTATATCAAGGTGATTTCACATAGATTTTATATTCTTTTATATGTTAGCGTGCACTACTCCCGTGAATAATCTTGTGTTGCGGGTCACACACACCACTATATTCAATATTCTATGCATACAACTATGAACTCATATTGATGGAGGAAAACCAGAGAACCTCGAAAAAGAGCTCGTGGCAAGGGAGAGAACCACAGAAACAAACTATGTCACATGTGCGGTTAGTCGATGATTTATCATACTAAAATCTGCGGCCATTTTTGACTCTCATGCAGGTTCGTGTTGCCAGCGACCAGTGGAAGCCCACATAGTGGAGGAGCCAAAAGGCAACGTCGAGAAGACCAAAGCCTTGTACATGCTTGTCGATTCCTCGTACATAAAGTTAGAAGACCAATCATCTACGGAGAAAAGTGAGTTGATGCATCAGTAATAAAACTATCATTGTTTCTTTAGTATAAAGGTTTTGTTTAATTCTGAAACTCTCTGGAATTGAATTCTCTCTCATGTTCTGGACGATTGTATTGTTCCTGCCATCCAGTTTGATGGTGCAATTAGGCGCTATGAATGTTGGACATATACCGTGGTTTTTGCTTTGCCTTTCTCCACTTGTAGTTTTCTATGGTTTGTGGAGTACCGCAAGGCTTTATTATGGACCTCGTTGAATATAATTTTAATGGTCTCGGAATATCCCAGTGCTCCATTGATTATTATTTTGGTGGTCGCGGAGTACCCCAGGGCTCTTTCATGGGTCCGTTAAACAATATTATTTGGATGACTATGGAGTTCCCCAGAGTTCTATTATGCTCCCTTTATTATTATTTTTATAGTCGCGGAGTACCTCAGAGCTCTATTGTAGGTCCTTCGGACTATGATTTTGATAGTCATTTTCTCTTGGATTTCAGGACTTTTCGCCTTCATACCGTAGAAGAGGAATCAGAAAGTGAACTAGAAACAGAAAAATCAACCTCTCACATGGAAGAAACTGAGGAGAAAACCCCAGAGAAATCCGGCTCAATCAGTGAAGTACAAGATGACGGAGACGTTGAAATGAAAGAAGACGAGAGAGACAAAGTCGATATAAAGTCTGATGGAGGACAAAATTATGGCGACAATGATGATGACGACGATAACAGGAAAGATGATGGTGATGATGAGAAACATGATGATGATGAGGCAAAAGATGATAACGAGACTGATTCACCATACCTACGCATCAGTGATCCTGCTGTCTTGTCCTGTCATCACGATGGATATTTACGATTCTGGAATCTTGAGGTTTGTTTATGTGTCTTACGTAATACGCACTAAACAGATTAAGAAGTAGGTATTTTTCCGCCACGTTTCTATCTTCTTCCAGTTTTTCACTTTATCTTTTGCAAACTTTCTCAGCAAAAACACCTTGGAGAGTTTGTCGTGTTTCCCTCGCTTATTCTGAAGAAATTCGTACTTTCCAATTGACGTTTCACATGTGCCGCCGTAAACGAGAGGCTTAGCTTTGATTCAAAACACGTGCAAGACGAGGGGAATCAAATATAAAGTTTTTTAGATTTCCTCAACAAAAAATACAGGGCAAAAGCATTTTTTCGCCCTAAAACATGGTTGCCATGACAACCATCTCGAGTCTTTCACTCAGAACGTAGGCAAATTTTATATTCACTCTTCTAATCTTGCAATAATCATTGTAATAGTTTTCGTTTTAATTTGTTTTATTCAAGGGACGAATGTTGAATGAGATTCGTGCCGTTACACGAAGACAAGCCTCAGCAGTCACGTGTGTAACGACTGACGTAGACTGTAATTACGTCATCAGTGGTGACGCAAGTAAGTAAAGTATCTTCTTTAGAGCAGATTCCGTATGAAACGACACTGTACGCGTAACGGGGTTCACGAAGTTCGTGCAATCTGATCAGATGATGTGAATTTTGTCACTTTTTCATTGGTTAAAAATGAAAGCAATTTGAGAGTCATTATATCTTGAGTTTCCCGCTCGCAGGAAATCAGCAAATAACCTCATAGCTCATTTGTTTGTTACTGCGTCGCGTTATTGATCTTGTTTCATTCATTCAGAGGGCTACGTTACTGTCTGGGAAGTTGGGAGCTTCTTGTTGGACCCACCTAAAGATTCCAAACCAAAAGATGACGAGGAACAGACGAGTAAAAAGAAGGAACCTAAGGTATGCCTTCGATAAGAATAATAATTGGTTCTTTCCTCCCTCCCTCCCTCCCTCTCTTCCTTCCTTCCTTCCTTCCTTCCTTCCTTCCTTCCTTCCTTCCTTCCTTCCTTCCTTCCTTCCTTCCTTCCTTCCGTCCTTCCTTCCTTCCTTCTTTTTCTTCCTTCCTTCATCCACACATCCTTTCTTTCTTTCTTTTTTATCCTCAAATGGGATCGCCCAACACCAGCATGATGCCGACCAACAACATACTCATATAAATAAATCATTTCTTACCACCAATTCACATATTTTATCAATATTTTGTCCAGAACGTCATCAAGCAAATCGTCTGCTGGCGAGCTCATCTGACTCGTATAGTTGGAATTGAACACTTGGAGAGCGCTGAAGTTGTAGTCACAGCCTCGACTGACTGTTCCGTGAGGGTCTGGTACCGAGACACAGGTATAGTAATAGGAAATTATAACAAACCACAAATACCAGAAAAAACTTTTTTCCAGCTGATCTGAGAGAAGATGTTAGCCAGTCCGAATGGGACAAAATGTGCAAAATTAAGGTGTCACTTGTCTTCTTGAACTTATGGATTTCCAGGCCACCAAACGGGGGGAAAAAACGTTGCTAATAAGAGGTTGATAACATGATAACTAATCAGCGACTTTTATATATTTATATTTTATTTTATGGAAATATTTTATATATTAATTGTGAATTTTATATATCTATTTTACACTGGTGCATTTTTCACAGCGCCATGACACCTCAGTTTTCCAGTGACGTCATTTCTACGTCACTATTTCATATCAGCTGGCTGGTTATTCATTATCCTCAAAAAATATTATTCACGATTCTAGTTTTCTTCCTAGATATACAAACTTCTTCAGGCCCATTATTTATTTTAGTTGTTTGTTTCCAGGTCACTTTATTGGTTTCTTTGGGCAACCAAGGCTATGGCATCTCCCCAGTTCTAAATCAGTACCATCTACTCCTGTACGACCCTATGACATCACCGAGGTGGGTAATGCTCATTCTAATGCTATCCTTTACGGCCCCCTCCCCTCCTCCCCTTCCTTGCCAACCCCCTCCCCCTCCCCGACACCCGCCCACCACGCCCCAACAGTCCCTCTTTCCCTCTTCTTATCCCCACTACTTGTAGACTGCTACACAAGCTATAATTGCCGATAATATCTTATATAATATATAATGTCAGCGTTTTTGGGGAGTTGGAGTGTCAATGTTTTACAAATCATCCTTTTATTAATGATGATAATAAAAATAAACCTTATCACACGGCTCGTCACATTGGCCCCACCTACCCGCACATATTTCCCCCGTGCATTTTTTTTTTTTTTTTTGCCTTATTACTCTATAGCAATTTTTTTATATTTCTTTAAGGTTCCTATCAAGACGCTAAAGAACCTCTCTACTAAATCCATAACTGACCAAGAAAGTAGTGTTGACTGCCCTCTGATGTTTGATGATAACAGGTAGATTTTTGAAGTATGCTCGTTTTATCAGCTATTCACAGGTACCATTAAAAGCCCGTAGGATTTCAAAAACTTTTTAAAAACTTTTTAACCTTTAGCTCATTGGATAATTATTATAATTCTTATTATTATTACAGATGGTATCCGTTCCGCCATTCTGCTAAGGAAGAAACGAGGGCAAAAGGGAATGCAAAAAAGTTTTTCGATTCGTTATCAAAACCAAAGGTACGGAAATGAAACTGATATGCAAATACTACAGACGTTCTGCCTGTCTGTCTCCACTTAGATCCAGTCGTAAATTCTGTCTTTGCAGAAAATTATATATGTCTGTCTGTCTGTCTGTATCCACTTACATCCGGTTGTAGATCCTGTCTTTGCAATAAGATATATCTGTGTCTGACTGTCAGTCCGTCTGTCTGTCCGTGTGTCATACAATATTAACATGTAATATTCTTGTCTTATAGCACTACAATTCTCATCTCCAAAGTTCACGTACTGGGTCACCCGAGAATGGTGCCGTTTTTCGTGCTTTGCCTGTTTATAGGGTGAGTCAATCAGTCAGTCGGTCAATTAGTCGATCAGTCAGTCAGGCAGGCAGGCAGTCAGTCAGTTAGGCAGGCATTCAGTCAGTCAGTCAGTCAGTCGGTCAGTCAGTCAGGCAGGCAGGCAGGCAGTCAGTCAGTTAGGCAGGCATTCAGTCAGTCAGTCAGTCAATCGGTCAGTCAGTCGGTCGGTCAGTCGGCCAGTCAGTCAGTCAGTCAGTCAGTCAGTCAGTCAGTCAGTCAGTCGGTCAGTCAGTCGGTCGGTCAGTCGGCCAGTCAGTCAGTCAGTCAGTCAGTCAGTCAGTCAGTCAGTGGGTCAGTCAGTCAATCAGTCAGTCAATCAGTCGGCCAGTCAGTCAGTCAGTCAGTGGGTCAGTCGGTCAGTCAGTCAGTCAGTCGGCCAGTCAGTCAGTGGGTCAGTCAGTCGGTCAGTCAGTCAGTCAGTCAATCAGTCAGTCAATCAGTCAGTCAGTGGGTCAGTCAGTCAGTCAGTCAGTGGGTCAGTCAGTGGGTCAGTCAGTGGGTCAGTCAGTCAATCAGTCAGTGGGTCAGTCAGTCGGTCAGTCAGTGGGTCAGTCAGTCGGTCGGTCAGTCGGTCAGTCAGTCAGGGTTAACACCTTCCAACTATTAGTCAGTCATTTGTCTCTTAATGATTCTATTGTTTTATATCTTATATGGCATTTTGTTCTGTCTGTCACAGATTGAATCACCAGAGAGGCTCAAAACACCGGCTGTTGCGCATCAGTCAACATGGATAACAAACCAAGCAAACGCCGCACAAGCAAAAGTAAGTAAGCACATAGCGGTTTTTGTATGAGTGGGAAACGATACGGCAAATTGCGAGCTGTACTCTTACCGTTCCTTTTTTTTATCATTTTGTTTTACCGTAACTGTAGCTACACGCTGTGATTGGATGAATTACTGGAAGACAATGAGAAGCCATTCCAGTGTTGCGGCATGCATTTCGTACCGTGTACGTGCTATAAGTCAGTACCGTGCGTTTCCCACTCATACGATAACCATTCTTATGGAAAGCCATTTCAATGTTACGGCATGTCGTACCTTGTACGCGCAGTAGGTCAGTACCGTACGTTTCCCACTCATACGATAACCATTATTATGGAAAGCCATTTCAATGTTATGGCATGTCGTACCTTGTACGCGCAGTAAGTCAGTACCGTACGTTTCCCACTCCTAGGATAAGCACTCTAACATTCAGCACCACTAGACATGCATTGACGGTTAGTGAAATAGAGCAATTGCATTTATGCAAAAAATGTCCTAACAAACCAGTGATTTGTATTCATTTAAGTTATTTTGCATTGATTTTTCTTATCTAGTCCCAAGGAAACAAACCAACCTATACCTATCGATCGACATCTCCTATCAAGGTATCCTGATCTACATAATAACGTATAGAATAACAAATCCCGAAACAATCCCTGGGCTGATTTAAATCTGGGCAAGGCTAACTCACCAATCGAATTGGAATTTATCGTGTTGCTATTGAGGGGGGAAGGAAAACGGGGAAACCCGGAGAAAAACCCCGAAATCAGTGGAAAGACCGTACTCTTCTCACTTGTGACAATGAGTCAAGAAATCAAATCTAAGACCCCAGAGGCGATTGCACTACTGCTACACAACCATTGATTCCCAAGGCCCCAAGCGGAGAGGTTAGGACGTGACTAAATATACTGCCTTGTTATAGAAACTTCGTATTTTCTTTCCAGGAGCAAGTAGTATCAAGATTTCCGCATCTCGTACAAGCAAACCGAAGATAACAGACCTTGCTGGTCAGCGGAGGTATTAGCACGTCCGACTTGACCAGCAAACTTATTGTCGCCTTTATACATATTTATAGTTCGTCTCGAGAACATTTCACGATCAGTAGATTTTATTGCCCGTGACACAAGTACGATACAAAAGTACCATCGCGTGACAGTAGCCTAGCGCTGAGTGGATTTCATTGGCCAGGTCCATAGATGTGGTCAGTGACCGTAGCGTGACATACTTCTGTCTTATTTTTCGAGAAGGAGAAGTAACGTCTTTGCTGTATAACGTAAAGCAATCTCGTTACCCAGAGCCAATATTTCTTACTGCGCATGCTCGACGAAATAAAATTTTCAGAAATGGCAGAAGTCATATTTTTTCAAGAAGGAGACTGAATAAGGTCTTTGCAGTATAATGTATAGTATTGGTAGAGTTCCAATGGCAGTTTTAGCTCAGTGTTATATAGTCGAAAGATATAGGAAAATATTAAAATTGCTGATGATTCCTGATTAAAAAGGAACTAAAACCGCAAAAAAGATTTGTAAAACACATGTCAAATGAGTTTTTACTTATAACCAGAAGGAACTATTCTTTAACTTTAATTGAGTGAATGTCACTCAATTGGCAAGTTCTGCCATGGCAAGTTTGACTGTAATAACACTGCGATTAAATCTAAAAAATCGAATGTGTTTTTGGCTAAAAAAGCCTAGAAATCCCTATGGAATTTATATTCACTTTTTTGCAATCTTTTAAAACAAACGATATTTTCGAAACGCACTTTCGCTGGCTGTTTTCCTTCTTTATCAATTTTGAATAGTATTTGAATTTATCTCAAAAAGTCTCGATAGTGGTTGGAAATCCTCGATTACTTCCTGACGTTTATTTTAGTTCATTCACGGCCGAAATACTGTCAAAAAGAGCAATGACGTTTTACATGTTTGAGGTGCCTGCAAATCTCAACAGTTGAGTTTATTCTTATTTTCATTAATTGGGGAATTTAGGACCATACCTCCAGACCTAGAGCTGAAGCGCAGTATGGCAGCGCGAAGCATTTACGGCTACGCCGGAGATTTCGGCCCCGACACCGCTATCCCTGGATTTACAAACTGATCAGGAAGCTCGGCCGACGCCTAAGGGAGAGGTTAGTCGGCCCCTAGACCATAAATGATTAACCCCTTGCTATGACCAGCAGACCCAGTATGTCGCTTGTATCGCTGATGGCTTACCACGCTTGATTACTCCTTTCCATGTGGGATGCGTTTTGAACGAACTAATGAGATGCAAAAACCGATTCGTTTTCAATTCAGGCTAGGAAACGTTAAACTATCTACTTTTTAAGAACAAACAGTCAATCCACCATGTTTGCTGCTGTCGTTTATACAACAAGTTAATCACGTTAATTTTTCACGTTTATGGTCGAAAATACCAAGCGAAAAGCAAACATCACTTAATGACTTCATTCGCTCTGACAAATCTATCAAGATATTTTTCCTTGATGTCAAACTTGTATCGCTTTTATTCGTTTGAAAACTGATAAAAGCGTTCAACAGGACTTAACAGGACTCATTTCAGTTTGCTTTCTTGTGCTTCAAGGAGCGGAATCCAGTGATTTGTGGATAATTGTTCCACTTCTTCTCTTTTCCAACATGAAGATTTTTTTAAGCGTGCTTGTTTTGGTAATGGTCACTTTGGTAAGCTGATAATTCTATTATTTTAGTCAAAAATTAGTGAATTAGATACGCTTTTCTTACACGAAGTTTTTTTCAGACTTCGGTTTCATCCGCAAGACCGAAAAAGGAAGGCAAAAAACTGTTCGTTCGATGTCAAGTAAGTAAACCAGAAGCCAAAGTTAGCTTTCACTGAGTTGACTTTTCAATTTCATCTTCACAATTTTACCCTTGATTGCGAATTAAAGATGTGCAACAGATATTAGCCTTGTTTTTAAGTATCTCGCATTGGTAAAAGCACTCATCTTGGTCATTCCATGCAGCTTGTGTTGTAAGGATTGGCCAACCATTTGTCGTGGCTTTGGCAAGCAAAACAAAAGAGAAACTTCAAAGTATAATCTTAAACCTCGGTGGACATTTTAGCTCTGCTAATGATTATGATTTTTTTTTCAAGGGTGATTCATGCCCCAAACCTAAAGACGCCCATCACCAACATCCACTGCCAAAATCTTGCCTTGACTACCTGAGAAAAGGTGTTTCCAAATGCGGTGTTTACAAGATCTACGATAACGCTGGTAACAGCTTTCCTGTCTATTGTGATATGAAGACAGAGCCAGGGAATGCATGGACTCTTGTCGAGTCTTGGAGCAACAAGAATCGCGCATTCAGTCAGTTCAAGTCCGCTGTTTTCAGCAAAAACGCTCCCGTCAACGAGAATGCACCCAACTTTAACATATACCGGCAGACATTGTCTCGTATACAGTCCATCAAGAGTCACTCTACACACTGGAGAGCCACGTGTAGTTACCCTACACACGGTGTAGACTACAGGGACTACGTCAGGGGAAACTTCAAAGACTTCGACATCATGACCTTCCTCGGTTCTGGAGTGTGTAAGAAAGTGGAGTACATCAACATCCGTGGACATATCGGCATCCACACGACTGCTCGCTGGTGGCAGGTACTGAACACATACAGCTTGCACATTGACAGTAGTTCTAAGGGCTGTGGATTGGTGCCAGTGTCAGGATCAGTGTCAAGCGAAGATAACTTTGGTTTCCCTCACACTATCAATCCCAACTTCCGCTGTACCGCTAACGACAACGCGACAACCCAGTGGTGGTTCGGTGGTCATCTTTGAACAAGAAACTCAAACAAACGTGATTCTAGATCAAAATCCTGCAACTTGTATTCACATAAAGAATAGATGTAAAACTAAAGCTATTAGCTCCAAAACAAATCTATTAGTGACAATGCAATAAACAACTTGTCGTAATACTCTAGTTCGTTTGTTGTAAACGATGTAAATCTTGAGAAGAAAATAAAATACATGGATAAAAATCAGACCAAATCTAAAAACATGTCATCTAAGTCAGGGGCGGTTCCAGGATTTTGTTCAGGGAGGGGTGCTGCGCACAATGTTAACCAAGGGAGGGGTACACCCCTTAGAATCAAAGGCAAAAAGCAAGATTGGTTATCTTCGAAGTAGGAGCACAAAGTGTAACCAGGGAGGGGTGCGCACCCCCTGCACCCCTTCCCTGGATCCGCCTCTCATGTAAATGACATGAGAAGGGCAAAAATCAGGAACAGCGCGCGATAAAATTGCGTTTCTATTTCATTTCTTATTTTTGACACCAATAAGGCAAATGTGTGAAATGTTCTGATTCTCATGTTAGTGGAAATGATACGTATTTCTCTCGATGGCCTGTATTGGAGCTCTAGTAGTTTTGGCGTAACTTTCGCGCCAAAATTAAAACGTACGCTTGGTCGATCAATTGAAAATTCAAGCATTCTTATTGAGTTTTTATTTTCAATAGAACTTTCAGTAAAGCAGTCGTTATCCACTAAAATTTGATTCTTCTATTGGCATAAAATTAGTTTTTAACGTGATTTTGTTTTGGAGGAAGAAAGGAGGGGGAATGGGATGATTTGTGGTTAGTGGTGGGTGACACCCCGCCGACTACCAACACCATCAGCAACGCCAGCTGTACATTCGGGCCTTCAACTTGCACATTGACAATCGCAGTACAACAGTGGTGGTTCGGTTTTCATCTTTGAGCAAGAAACTCCTCTACCCATTCAGATATGTGATAGCAGACCAGACCTGCCGGGCCTATGTTAGTTAACAATAAGCAACGCTTGCATTATGACGTAACAGAATAAATGATAAGAACTTTTCGAAGTTGTTGCCATAGGGATTGTATATTATGTGACTTATTCCATTGGACGATGAAAAACGTTTATGCCAAGCGTCCCCCCTTCCCCTCTCCCCCTTGATACCATCACACTTTTCGCCTTTTCATGATTTTGATTCGCTTCCATCCATTCAACTAGAGGTTTATTGATCATAGCTTTTTATTTACTTGGGGAGAGGTGAGGGAAGGTGTTATTTTGGATTCTTAGCCTTAGTCTAAACCTTGTTTTCGTTCCCCTCATAAAGTTCTTTTGTTTAACTAGGTTCGTGAAATTTCGTGTTTCCAATCAAACGAGGAAGTCCTAATTCAGTCTTAATTAAGTCAATGTTTTATTCTTTTGATAAGAAGCCTGACCTATTGGTAGTTCTGATCAGAACACTTTGATCTTCAGTAACTTCAGTCATCGTGCAACGTTGCATAAGAGTCCCAGTTCGTCTCTGCTTGCACCAAAGTTTTCATTCTATTCGCCATCCAGTCGTCTCTGTTTATCACGATGAATATCTCATATGGTGTTTTGCTTCTATTACTGGTGACTTTGGTAAGTTAAATACTAACAAGATAAAGTTTATTTGAGACGGTTGTTTTAGTTGTTAATCATGATCAAGGCTCACTTTCATCAATGATATTCCAACGTGTCGTTACTTTTTTATTTCCCCCTCTAGAGTTTGACGAGTTTCGTTTCATCAAAAAAGGCTAATTCATGTGCTGGGTCCAAAGTAAATGGCGTTGCACGTACTGAACATGAATAACTTATTTATGCTTGGTATTTCGACTTGATATTGTGCGTGTGTGATGTGAGAGAAATAACTGCAATATATCTTTATTCGGGGTTGTAGTGAGTTCTCGTGCAAAACTAGCATTTGTTCATCTTAGAAAGCCTTTAGGATACAACAACTTAGTTTTCTTTCTGTAATTGTCTGTTCAAGAACCAGTTACATTAAAACATTTTACTAAACATTTTTCTTCACTTTTTAGAGTGGCTCATGTCCACAATCTAAAGTCAATCAACCAGCCCACTTCCAACCAACATCTTGCCTTGACTACCTGAGAAAAGGTGTTTCCAAATGCGGTGTTTACAAGATCTACGATAACGCTGGCAACACCTTTCCTGTCTACTGTGATATGAAGACCGAGCCAGGGAATGCATGGACCCTTGTCTTGTCTTGGAGCAACAAGAATCGCGCATTCAGTCAGTTCAAGTACTCTGTTTTCAGCAAAAATCTCCCGTCAACGAGAACGCACCCAACTTCAACCTGTACCGCCAGACGTTGTCTCGTATGCAGTCCATCAAGAGTCACTCTACACACTGGAGAGCCACGTGTAGTTACCCTACACACGGGGTAGACTACAGGGACTACGTCAGGGGAAACTTCAAGGACTTCGACATCATGACCTTCCTTGGTAATGCAGTGTGCAAGAAAGTGGAGTACATCAACATCCGTGGACTTATCGGCATCCACACGACCGCTAAATGGTGGCAGAGAGATAACACCTGGAGTTTACACATCAGTATCAGTAGTTCTAAGGGCTGTGGATTCGTACCAGTCGCAGGATCAGTGTCAAGCGAAGATAGCTTTGGTTTCCCTGCTGCTATCAATCCCAACTTCCGCTGTACTGCTAACGACAACGCGACAACCCAGTGGTGGTTCGGTGGTCATCTTTGAACAAGAAACTCAAAAACACGTGATTCTAGATCAAAATCCTGCAACTTATATTCACATAAGGAATAGATGTAAAACTAAAGCTAAAGCTCCAAAACAAATCTATTAGTGACAATACAATAAACAACTTGTTGTAATACTCTAGTTCGTTTGTCGTAAACGATGTAAATCTTGAGATGAAAATAAAATACAGCATGGATAAAAATCAGACCAAATCTCATGTTAGTGGAAATGATACGTATTTATCTCGATGGCCTGTATTGCAGCTCTCGTAGTTTTGGCGTAACTTTTGCGCCAAATTTAAACGTACGCTTGGTCTTTAAAGGCCTTTTGTAACAAACAGTTACGTGTTGAGATATGACTTTGATAACGAATCAATTCAGCTAAAGGTCCGTTCCGGAAGGCTCTGCTGGATAGCAAACAAACTTTAAAATGCTTCGTATGATCTAGAAATCGAAAGTATTGAAAGTATAAGGGGGGAAATGTTTTTTAATCAAGGAAGTTCCAATTTTTTTGCCGTCCAGTAACATTTATATGATTATGTTCTGAGTTTTGACCCATGAATGTTTAAAGGGGCACTTGGATGAAAATGCCCCAATTTTTCAAAGTCCAAAAAATTAAAGTATTTGTGGATAATTTGACTCAATTATAATTATATAAACCAGATCAGTGAAAATTTTTGCCTGGCAGCCACTTGCAGGTGAGAAATTTTGGGTTAAAAGAGAATAGAACAATAGGGTTGAGTATATGACGTCATTTACTCACAATTTATATGCTGCATAAAATTGATGATTTTTATCCGACACATTTTAATGTGAAGAATATATGTTGCTTGGCTATTGGGGCCATATAGATACGTTTAATTAAGTTTAAAGTCATATCCAATGTTTATCCATTTTCATCCAAGTCCCCCTTTAAGTGACATGCCCACGATTGGTTTATTTCCATCATGCTTTTTAATAAAGGCTTTGTACCATCACGTGGTGGCAGCCATGACCGGAGGCAAGGACAATTGAATCTAGTCTAATCTGATTTACATGAGAAACGATTCAGTCTCCCAGGAGAAAAAGACTCGTGCACGTGATGGTGCATGCAAAGCCTCTATATGAGTCTCGTGGCAATAATTAGTAGAAAATCAGTATACATCCCTCACACTTTTGGATGGGGTTATCAATGCTGTCCTTTTTTGTCTTTCGATTTACAAGGAATTAAATTTCTTTGACATTAAGTGCAGTGCTTTATTTTGAACGCTTGCATGAATTCGTTATTTGACTTAATATTTAATAAGTCGGTAAGGTTTATGATATAGTGGTTCGTTTGGTCCAAAAAAATTGATAGCAGGCGAGAACGGCCAGGCCTATGTTAGTTAACAATAAGCAACGCTTGCATTATGACAAAACAGAATAAATGATGAGAACGTTTTAAAAGTTGTTGTCATGGTGATTCAATTTATGCCACTTGACGATGAAAGGCAATCTAAAGGCTTTATGCCCAACGCTCCCCCTCCCTCCCTCCCTCCCCCCTAGCTACCTTCACACTTTTCGCCTTGTTTATCATGACTTTCATTCGCTTCCATCGATTCAACTGAAGGTTTATTGATTATAGCTTCCTATTTATTAGGGAATGGGAGTGGGAGGTATTATTTTGTATTTTTAGCCTTAGACTAAACCTTGTTTTCGTTCCCCTCATAAATTTCTTTGTGTTTTAAATAACGAAGTTCGTGAAATTTCGTGTTTCCAATAACACGAGTAAGTTTTAACTCAGTCTTGATCAAGTAAATATTATATTATTTGATAAGAAGCCTGGATTAATTGTAGTTCTAATCAGAACACTTTGATCTTCAGTGACTTCAGTCATCGTGCAACGTTGCATAAGAGTCCCAGTTCGTCTCTGCTTGCACCAAGTCGTTCTATTCGATCCAGTCGTCTCTGTTTATCACGATGAATATCTCATATGGTGTTTTGCTTCTATTACTGGTGACTTTGGTAAGTTAAATACTAACACGATAAAGTATATTTGAGACGGTTCTTTCAGTTGTTAATCATGATCAAGGCTCACTTTCATCAATGATATTCCAACGTGTCGTTACTTTTTTATTTTTCCCCTCTAGAGTTTGACGAGTTTCGTTTCATCAAAAAAGGCTAATTCATGTGCTGGGTCCAAGGCAAGTGGCGTTTCACGTACTGAATATATGAATATCTTATTTATGCTTGGTATTTCGACTTGATATTGGCGTGTGTGTGTGTGATATGAGAGGAATAACTGCAATATATCTTTATTCGGAGTTGTAGTGAGTTCTTCTGAAAAACTAGCCTTCGCTCATCTAAGAAAGCCTTTGGGATATAACTTAGTTTTGCTTTCTGCAATTGTCTGTTCAAGAACCAGTTCCATTAAAACATTTTACTAAACATTTTTCTTCAATTTTTAGAGTGGCTCATGTCCACAATGTAAAGTCAATCAACCAACCCACTTCCAACCAACATCTTGCCTTGACTACCTGAGAAAAGGTGTTTCCGAATGTGGTGTTTACAAGACTTACGATAACGCTGGTAACAGCTTTCCTGTCTACTGTGATATGAAGACCGAGCCAGGGAATGCATGGACCCTCGTCATGTCTTGGAGCAATGAACATCGATCGTTAAGGCAGTTCCTCTCGTTTTCATTCAAACAAAACGCTCCCGTCAAAGAGAACGCACCAAACTTCAACCTGTACCGCCAGACGTTGTCTCGTATGCAGTCCATCAAGAGTCACTCTACACACTGGAGAGCCACGTGTAGTTACCCTACACACGGGGTAGACTACAGGGACTACGTGAGCGGTAACTTCAAGGACTTCGACATCACGACCCTCGTTGGTTCTGGAGTGTGCAAGAAAGTGGAGTATATCAACATCCGTGGACATATTGGCATCCACACAACCGCTAAATGGTGGCAGAGAGATAACTCCTGGAGTTTACACACTGACAGTAGTTATTTAAATTATAAAGGCTGTGGATTGAATCCGGCAGCAGGATCAGTCATCCAAGAAGATAACTTTGGTTTCCCTTCTGCTATCAACCCCAATTTCCGCTGTACCGCTAACAACAAGTCAACAACCCAGTGGTGGTTCGGCGGTCATCTCTGAACAAGAAAACGTGTTCCGAACTCACTCAGGCCACGCGAGAATCTTTAATCCTAAGCGATGTAGAATGATTTAGTTCGTAATAAGGAAGAAGACTTTCAATGATAAAAACAGCTGTAAAAGAGAGTTAACTAAAAGGGATTCAACTAAATTATAAATATGTAGTACACTAGCAATTAATTTGTTGGTTTTTCTGATCAGACGGCAACGAGTACCGTTAGCTCTGACGTTATCCTTTCTTTCATGCGTTGTAAACGATAAGAATAAAGATCAGCTTTCAAAATCTAATCATTTGTGTTTTCACTTTTAACAATTGTTTTTCAGTAAAGCAGTTTTAACTTTCCAGAAAAGTTCGGTTTTCAAACTGTATTAACTGGACGCGGGGAAATAGTAGATTATAGAAATAGATCGTACGTTATTTTCGTAAGTGAACGTGTTTTGGACCAGGGGGCCGGGGGAGGGGGATGATTTGTATGTTAAGTAGAGGGTGACATCCCGCAGCCCAACAATACTACCTGCAACGAAGGCTCTACAGGCGGGCCTTCAATTTGCACATTGACAATCGCAGGATAACACAAATGCGGTTTGGTGGTCAAGTTTGAACAAAAAAAGAAACACCTCTTTCCCCATACAGATATATAATAGCAGATAAGACCCGCCTGGCCTATTTTAGTTAACAATAAGCAACGCTTGCATTATGACGTAACAGAATAAATGATGAGAACTTTTTAAAAGTCGTTGTCATGGTGATTCAATTTATGCCACTTGACGATGAAAGGCAATCTAAAGGCTTTATGCCAATCACTCCCCCTCCCTCCCTCCCTCCCTTCTACCTTACTTCCTTCACACTTTTCGCCTTAATTGTTTATCCGATGACCGTTCATTCGCTTCCATCGATTCAACTGAATGTTTATTGATTATATAGCTTCCTATTTATTGGGTCATGGGAGTGGGGAAGTACTATTTTGTATTCTTAGCCTTAGTCTAAACCTTGTTTTTGTTCCCCTCATAAAGTTCTTCGTTTAACTAAGTTCGTGAAATTTCGTGTTTCCAATCAAACGAGGAATGCCTAATTCAGTCTTAATTAAGTCAATGTCTTATTGTTTGATAAGAAGACTGGCCTATTGGTAGATCTAATCAGAACACTTTGATCTTCAGTGACTTCAGTCATCGTGCAACGTTGCATAAGAGTCCCCGTTCGTCTCTGCTTGCACCAAAGTTTTCATTCTATTCGATCCAGTCGTCTCTGTTTATCACGATGAATATCTCATATGGTGTTTTGCTTCTATTACTGTTGACTTTGGTAAGTTAAATACTAACAAGATAAAGTTTATTTGAGACGGTTGTTTTAGTTGTTAATCATGATCAAGGCTCACTTTCATCAATGATATTCCAACGTGTCGTTACTTTTCTATTTTTCCACCCTAGAGTTTGATGAGTTTCGTTTCATCAAAAAAAGCTCATTCATGTGCTGGGTCCAAAGTAAGTGGCGTTGCAGGTACTAAACATGAATAACTTATTTATGCTTGGTATTTCGACTTGATATTGGCGTGTGTGTGTGTGATGTGAGAGAAATAACTGCAATATATATTTATTCGGTTTTGTAGTGAGTTCTTGTGTAAAACTAGCCTTTGCTCATCATTTTACTAAACATTTTTCTTCATTTTTTAGAGTGGTTCATGTCCACAATCTAAAGTCAATCAACCAGCCCACTTCCAACCAACATCTTGCCTTGACTACCTGAGAAAAGGTGTTTCCAAATGCGGTGTTTACAAGATCTATGATAACGCTGGTAACAGCTTTCCTGTCTATTGTGATATGAAGACCGAACCAGGAAATGCCTGGACCCTTGTCGAGTCTTGGAGCAACAAGAATCGCGCATTCAGTCAGTTCATGTCCGCTGTTTTCAGCAAAAACGCTCCCGTAAACGAGAACGCACCAAACTTCAACCTGTACCGCCAGACGTTGTCTCGTATGCAGTCCATCAAGAGTCACTCTACACACTGGAGAGCCACGTGTAGTTACCCTACACACGGGGTAGACTACAGGGACTACGTCAGGGGAAACTTCAAGGACTTCGACATCATGACCTTCCTTGGTAATGCAGTGTGCAAGAAAGTGGAGTACATCAACATCCGTGGACATATCGGCATCCACACCACTGCTAAATGGTGGCAGGTACTGAACACATACAGCTTGCACATTGACAGTAGTTATAGAGGCTGTGGATTCGTGCCAGTCGCAGGATCAGTGTCAAGCGAAGATAACTTTGGTTTCCCTCACACTATCAATCCCAACTTCCGCTGTACCGCTAACGACAACGCGACAACCCAGTGGTGGTTCGGTGGTCATCTTTGAACAAGAAACTCAAAAACACGTGATTCTAGATCAAAATCCTGCAACAGTTATATTCACATAAGGAATAGATGTAAAACTAAAGCTAAAGCTCCAAAACAAATCTATTAGTGACAATGCAATAAACTTGTTGTAATACTCTAGTTCGTTTGTTGTAAACGATGTAAATCTTAAGATGAAAATAAAATACAGCATGGATAAAAATCAGACCAAATCTCATGTTAGTGGAAATGATACGTATTTATCTCGATGGCCTGTATTGCAGCTCTCGTAGTTTTGGCGTAACTTTTGCGCCAAATTTAAACGTACGCTTGGTCTTTAAAGGCCTTTTGCAACAAACACTTACGTGTTGAGATATGACTTTGATAACGAATCAATTCAGCTAAAGGTCCGTTCCGGAAGGCTCTGCTGGATAGCAAACAAACTTTAAAATGCTTCGTATGATCTAGAAATCGAAAGTATTGAAAGTATAAGGGGGGAAATGTTTTTTAATCAAGGAAGTTCCAATTTTTTTGCCGTCCAGTAACATTCATATGATTATGTTCTGAGTTTTGACCCATGAATGTTTAAAGGGGCACTTGGTTGAAAATGATCCAATTTTTTAAAGTCCAAAAAATTAAAGTATTTGTGGATAATTTGACTCAATTATAATTATATAAACCAGATCAGTGAAAATTTTTGCCTGGCAGCCACTTGCAGGTGAGAAATTTTGGGTTAAAAGAGAATAGAACAATAGGGTTGAGTATATGACGTCATTTACTCACAATTTATATGCTGCATAAAATTGATGATTTTTATCCGACACATTTTAATGTGAAGAAAATATGTTGCTGGCTATTGGGGCCATATAATAAATAATAATAATAATATATTTATAACGCGCATATTTCATGTGGATATGTTATGTTATGTTATGTGGATATAGATACGTTTAACTAAGTTTAAAGTCATATCCAATGTTTATCCATTTTCATCCAAGCCCCCCTTTAAGTGACATGCCCACGATTGGTTTATTTCGATCATGCTTTTTGATAAAGGCTTTGTAACATCACGTGGTGGCAGCCATGACCGGAGGCAAGGACAATTGAATCTAGTCTAATCTGATTTACATGAGAAACGATTCAGTCTCCCAGGAGAAAAAGACTCGTGCACGTGATGGTGCATGCAAAGCCTCTATATGAGTCTCGTGGCAATAATTAGTAGAAAATCAGTATACATCCCTCACACTTTTGGATGGGGTTATCAATGCTGTCCTTTTTTGTCTTTCGATTTACAAGGAATTAAATTTCTTTGACATTAAGTGCAGTGCTTTATTTTGAACGCTTGCATGAATTCGTTATTTGACTTAATATTTAATAAGTCGGTAAGGTTTATGATATAGTGGTTCGTTTGGTCCAAAAAATTTGATAGCAGACGAGAACGGCCAGGCCTATGTTAGTTAACAATAAGCAACGCTTGCATTATGACAAAACAGAATAAATGATGAGAACGTTTTAAAAGTTGTTGTCATGGTGATTCAATTTATGCCACTTGACGATGAAAGGCAATCTAAAGGCTTTATGCCCAACGCTCCCCCTCCCTCCCTCCCCCCTTGCTACCTTCACACTTTTCGCCTTGTTTATCATGACTTTCATTCGCTTCCATCGATTCAACTGAAGGTTTATTGATTATAACTTCCTATTTATTAGGGGATGGGAGTGGCAAGGTATTATTTTGTATTTTTAGCCTTAGACTAAACCTTGTTTTCGTTCCCCTCATAAAGTTCTTTGTGTTTTAAATAACGAAGTTCGTGAAATTTCGTGTTTCCAATAACACGAGTAAGTTTTAACTCAGTCTTGATCAAGTAAATATTATATTATTTGATAAGAAGCCTGGTCTAATTGTAGTTCTAATCAGAACACTTTGATCTTCAGTGACTTCAGTCATCGTGCAACGTTGCATAAGAGTCCCAGTTCGTCTCTGCTTGCACCAAGTCGTTCTATTCGATCCAGTCGTCTCTGTTTATCACGATGAATATCTCATATGGTGTTTTGCTTCTATTACTGGTGACTTTGGTAAGTTAAATACTAACAAGATAAAGTTTATTTGAGACGGTTGTTTTAGTTGTTAATCATGATCAAGGCTCACTTTCATCAATGATATTCCAACGTGTCGTTACTTTTTTATTTCCCCCTCTAGAGTTTGACGAGTTTCGTTTCATCAAAAAAGGCTAATTCATGTGCTGGGTCCAAAGTAAATGGCGTTGCACGTACTGAACATGAATAACTTATTTATGCTTGGTATTTCGACTTGATATTGTGCGTGTGTGATGTGAGAGAAATAACTGCAATATATCTTTATTCGGGGTTGTAGTGAGTTCTCGTGCAAAACTAGCATTTGTTCATCTTAGAAAGCCTTTAGGATACATCTTTCTGCAATTCTCTGTTCAAGAACCAGTTCCATTAAAACACTATACTAAACATTTTTCTTCACTTTTTAGAGTGGCTCGTGTCCACAATGTAAAGTCAATCAACCATCACCCTTTCAACCAACATCTTGCCTTGACTACCTGAGAAAAGGTGTTTCCAAATGCGGTGTTTACAAGATCTACGATAACGTGGTAACAGCTTTCCTGTCTACTGTGATATGAAGACCGAACCAGGAAATGCATGGACCCTCGTCATGTCTTGGAGCTATGAACATCGTTTGTTAAGTCAGTTCCTCTTGTTTTCATTCAAACAAAACGGTCCCGTCAAAGAGAACGCACCCAACTTCAGGCTTTACCGCCAGACGTTATCTCGTATGCAGTCCATCAAGAGTCACTCTACACACTGGAGAGCCACGTGTAGTTACCCTACACACGGGGTAGACTACAGGGACTACGTTAGCGGTAACTTCAAGGACTTCGACATCATGACCTTCGTTGGTGGTGGAGTGTGTAAGAAAGTGGAGTACATCAACATCCGTGGACATATTGGCATCCAAACGACCGTTAAATGGTGGCAGAGAGAGAACACCTGGAGTTTACACACTGATAGTAGTTATAAATATAATAAAGGCTGTGGATTCAATCCTGCAGCAGGATCAGTGAACGAAGAAGATAACTTTGGCCATTACCATGTCACCAGCCCCAATTTCCTCTGTACCGCTAACGACAAGTCAACAACCCATTGGTGGTTCGGTGGTCATCTTTGAGCAAGAAAACTTGTTCCGGACTCACTCAGGACACGCGAGAATCTATAATCCTAAACGATGTACAATGATTTAGTTGTAATAAGGAAGAAGACTTTCAATGATAAAAACAGCTGTAAAAGAGAGTTAACTAAAAGAGATTAAACTAAATCATAAATATGTAGTACAATTGCAATCAATTTGTTATTTTTTCTGATCAGGCAACATTGAGTCCCGTTAGCTCTGACGTTATCCTTTCTTTCATGCGTTGTAAACGATAAGAATAAAGATCAGCTTTGAAAATCTAATCATTTGTGTTTTCACTTTTAACAATTGTTTTCAGTAATGAGCAGTTTTAACTTTCCAGAAAATTTCGGTTTTCAAACTGTATTAATTGGACGCGGGGAAATAGTAGATTATAGAAATAGATTGTACCTTATTTTCGTAAGTGAACGTGTTTTGGACCAGGGGGCCGGGGAAGGGGATGATTCGTATGGTTAGTGGAGGGTGACATCCCGCAGCCCAACAATACTACCTGCAACGAAGGCTCTACAGGCGGGCCTTCAATTTGCACATTGACAATCGCAGGATAACACAAATGCGGTTTGGTGGTCAAGTTTGAACAAAAAAAGAAACACCTCTTTCCCCATACAGATATATAATAGCAGATAAGACCCGCCTGGCCTATTTTAGTTAACAATAAGCAATGCTTGCATTATGACGTAACAGAATAAATGATGAGAACTTTTTAAAAGTTGTTGTCATGGTGATTCAATTTGTGTCACTTGACGATGAAAGGAAATCTAAAGGCTTTATGCCAAATGCTCCCCCTCCCTCCCTTCCTCCCTTCTACCTTACTTCCTTCACACTTTTCGCCTTGTTTATCCGATGACCGTTCATTTGCTTCCATCCATTCAACTGAATGTTTATTAATTATAGCTTCCTATTTATTGGGTCATGGGAGTGGGGAAGTACTATTTTGTATTCTTAGCCTTAGTCTAAACCTTGTTTTTGTTCCCCTCATAAAGTTCTTTGTTTAACTAAGTTCGTGAAATTTCGTGTTTCCAATCAAACGAGGAAGTCCTAATTCAGTCTTAATTAAGTCAATGTTTTATTCTTTTGATAAGAAGCCTGGCCTATTGGTATAGTTCTAATCAGAACACTTTGATCTTCAGTGACTTCAGTCATCGTGCAACGTTGAATAAGAGTCCCTGTTCGTCTTTTCTTGCACCAAAGTTTTCGTTCTATTGGATCCAGTCGTCTCTGTTTATCACGATGAATATCTCATATGGTGTTTTGCTTCTATTACTGTTGACTTTGGTAAGTTAAATACCAACACGATAAAGTATATTTGAGACGGTTGTTTTAGTTGTTAATCATGATCAAGGCTCACTTTCATCAATGATATTCCAACGTGTCGTTACTTTTCTATTTTTCCCCTCTAGAGTTTAACAAGTTTCGTTTCATCAAAAAAAGCTAATTCATGTGCTGGTTCCGAGGTAAGTGGCGTTTCACATACTTTCACATATTTATTTATGCTTGGTATATATTTATACTTGATACTGTGCGTGTGATGTGAGAGGAATAACTGCAATATATATTTATTCGGGTTTGTAGTGAGTTCTTCTGCAAAACTAGCCTTTGCTCATCTTAGAAAGCCTTCTTAGGATACAACTTAGTTTTGCTTTCTGCAATTCTCTATTCAAGAACCAGTTCCATTAAAACATTTTACTAAACATTTTTCTTCACTTTTTAGGGTGGCTCATGTCCACAATGTAAAGTCAATCAACCAACACCCTTCCAACCAACATCTTGCCTTGACTACCTGAGAAAAGGTGTTTCCAAATGCGGTGTTTACAACATCTATGATAACGCTGGTAACAGCTTTCCTGTCTACTGTGATATGAAGACCGAACCAGGAAATGCATGGACCCTCGTCATGTCTTGGAGCAATGAACATCGATCGTTAAGGCAGTACCTCTCGTTTTCATTCAAACAAAACGGTCCCGTCAAAGAGAACGCACCAAACTTCAGGCTTTACCGCCAGACGTTATCTTGTATGCAGTCCATCAAGAGTCACTCTACACACTGGAGAGCCACGTGTAGTTACCCTACACACGGGGTAGACTACAGGGACTACGTGAGCGGTAACTTCAAGGACTTCGACATCATGACCTTCGTTGGTGGTGGAGTGTGTAAGAAAGTGGAGTACATCAACATCCGTGGACATATTGGCATCCAAACGACCGTTAAATGGTGGCAGAGAGAGAATACCTGGAGTTTACACACTGATAGTAGTTATAAATATAATAAAGGCTGTGGATTCAATCCTGCAGCAGGATCAGTGAACGAAGAAGATAACTTTGGCTATTACTTTACCCTCAACCCCAATTTCCGCTGTACCGCTAACGACAAGTCAACAACCCATTGGTGGTTCGGTGGTCATCTTTGAACAAGAAAACTTGTTCCGGACTCACTCAGGACACGCGAGAATCTATAATCCTAAACGATGTAGAACTATTTAGTTGTAATAAGGAAGAAGACTTTCAATGATAAAAACAGCTGTAAAAGAGAGTTAACTAAAAGGGATTAAACTAAATTTTGTTCGCTGTTTTCCCTTCTTTTTCAATTTTGAAAATCTCGAAACGGCTCGATAGTAGTTGGAATACTCGATTACTTCCTGACGTTTATTTTAGTCGATTCAATGACGAAATATCGTCAAAAACAGCAATGACGTTTTACATGTTTGAGGCGCCTGCAAATCTCAACAGTTGAATTTACTCTTATTTTCATTGATTGGGGAATTTAGGACCATACCTCCAGACCTAGAGCTGAAGCGCAGTATGGCAGCGCGAAGCATTTAAGGCTACGCCGGAGATTTCGGCCCCGACACCGCTATCCCTGGATTTACAGACTGATCAGAAAGCTTGGCCGAAGCCTAAGGGAGAGGTTAGTCGGCCCCTAGACCGTAGATGATTAACCCCTTGCTATGACCAGCAGACCCAGTATGTCGCTTGTATCGCTGATGGCTTACCACGCTTGATTACTCCTTTCCATGTGGGATGCGTTTTGAACGAACTAATGAGATGCAAAAACCGATTCGTTTTCAATTCAGGCTAGAAATATTAAACTATCTACTTTTTAAGAACAAACATTCAATCCACCAAGTTGGCTGCTCTCGTTTATATAACAACAAAAATCCGTTAATTTTTCGTGTTTATGGTCTAAAACATCAAGCGAAAAGCAAACATCACTTGATGAAGCCATTTATTCTGACAAATCTATCAAGATATTTTTCCTTGATGATGTCAAATTTGTATCGCTTTTATTCGTTTGAAAACGTTCCTAAATTATGGAATGATAAATTAATAAAGACGCATATCTTTAAGGAAGCCTATGATATTTAAAATATTATATATTCTTAGATGAATAGTTTTAATATATATCTTCATATTTAGTTTCATATTTCATAAATTTTATAAGTTACTTTTTATTACCCGTTTCTAATGTATTTATAGCAGTGATTTTTTAAATTATGATTTATTCATTTTAAAGTGCTTAGCGCAGAAATAAATAAGCGCTCAATAAATATTATTATTATCATAAAACAGATAAAAGCGTTTAACAGGACTTAACAGGACTCATTTCAGTTGGCTTTCTTGTGCTTCAAGGAGCGTAATCCAGTGATTTGTGGATAATTGTTCGACTTCTTCTCTTTTCCAACATGAAGATTTTATTAAGCGTGCTTCTTTTTGTGGTGGTCACTTTGGTAAGATAATAGTTCTATTATTTTTATCTGATTTTAGTCAAAAATTAGTGAATTAGATACGCTTTTCTTACACGAAGTTTTTTTCAGACTTCGGTTTCATCCGCAAGACCGAAAAAGGAAGGCAAAAAACTGTTCGTCCGATGTCAAGTAAGTAAACCAGAAGCCAAAGTTAGCTTTCACTGAGTTGAGTTTTCAATTTCTTCTTTATAATTTTACCCTTGACTGCGAATTAAAGATGTGCAACAGATGTTAGCCTTGTTTTTAAGTTTGTTGCATTAGTAAAAACACTTATCTTGGTCATCCCATTGGCCAACCATTTGTCGTGGCTTTGGCAAGCAAAACAAAAGAGAAACTTCAAAGTATAATCTTAAACCTCGGTGGACTTTTTAGCTCTGCTAATGATTATAATATCCTAACCTATATATAGCTTTAATTAATTGAAAGAGATCTTGGTTTTTTTTTCAAGGGTGATTCATGCCCCAAACCTAAAAACGCCCATCACCAACAATATCGTCTGCCAACATCTTGCCTTGACTACCTCAGAAAAGGTGTTTCTAAATGTGGTGTTTACAAGATCTACGATAACGCTGGCAACAGCTTTCCTGTCTATTGTGATATGAAGACCGAGCCTGGAAATGCCTGGACCCTTGTCGAGTCTTGGAGTAACAAGAATCGCGCATTCAGTCAGTTCAAGTCCGCTGTTTTCAGCACAAACGCTCCCGTCAACGAGAATGCACCCAACTTTAACATATACCGGCAGACATTGTCTCGTATACAGTCCATCAAGAGTCACTCTACACACTGGAGAGCCACGTGTAGTTACCCTACACACGGGGTAGACTACAGGGACTACGTCAGGGGAAACTTCAAGGACTTTGACATCATGACCTACCTCGGTGCTGGAGTGTGCAAGAAGGTCGAGTACATCAACATCCGTGGACATATTGGCATCCACACGACTGCTCGCTGGTGGCAATTACTGAACACAGACAGCTTGCACATTGACAGCAGCCATACTGGCTGTGGATTCGTGCCAGTCGCAGGATCAGTGTCAAGCGAAGATAACTTTGGTTACCCTGATGTTATCAATCCAAACTTCCGCTGTACCGCTAACGACAAGTCGACAACCCAGTGGTGGTTCGGTGGTCATCTTTGAACAAGAAAACGTGTTCCGGACTCACTCAGGACACGCGAGAATCTATAATCCTAAACGATGTACAATGATTTAGTTGTAATAAGGAAGAAGACTTTCAATGATAAAAACAGCTGTAAAAGAAAGTTAACTAAGAGGGATTAAACTAAATCATAAATATGTAGTACAATAGCAATTAATTTGTTAGTTTTTCTGATCAGGCGGCATTGAGTCCCGTTAGCTCTGACGTTATCCATTCTTTCATGCGTTGTAAACGATAAGAATAAAGATCAGATTTGAAAATCTAATCATTTGTGTTCTCGCTTTTAACAATTGTTTTCATTAATGAGCAGTTTTAACTTTCCAGAAAATTTCGGTTTTCAAACTGTATTAATTGGACGCGGGGAAATAGTAGATTATAGAAATAGATTGTACCTTATTTTCGTAAGTGAACGTGTTTTGGACCAGGGGGCCGGGGGAGGGGGATGGTTTGTGAGTTAAGTGGAGGGTGACATCCCGCAGCCCAACAATACTACCTGCAACGCAGGCTCTACAGGCGGGCATTCAATTTGCACATTGATAATCGCGGCAGGATAACACAAATGTGGTTTGATGATCAAGTTTGAACAAAACAAAAAACCCCTTTTAGCCATACAGATATTTAATAGCAGACCTGACAGGCCAGGCCTATTTTAGTTAACAATAAGCAACGCTTGCATTATGACAAAAGAGAATAAATGATGTAAACTTTGTTGTCATGGTGATTCAATTTATGCGACTTGACGATGAAAAGGCAGTCTAAAGGCTTTATGCCCAACACTCCCCCTGGGGCCCTCCCCCCTGCTACCTTCACACTTTTCGCCTTGTTTATCATGACCGTTTATTCGCTTCCATTCATTCAACTGAAGGTTTATTGATTATAGCTTCCTATTTATTGGGGGATGGGAGTGGGAGGTATTATTTTGTATTTTTAGCCTTAGGCTAAACCTTGTTTTCGTTCCCCTCATAAAGTTCTTTGTGTTTTAAATAACGAAGTTCGTGAAATTTCGTGTTTCCAATCAAACGAGGAAGTCCTAACTCAGTCTTGATTAAGTCTTTATTCTTTGTGAAGAAGACTGGCTTATTGGTAGTTCTAATCAGAACACTTTGATCTTCAGTGACTTCAGTCATCGTGCAACGTTGAATAAGAGTCCCCGTTCGTCTTTGCTTGCACCAAAGTTTTCGTTCTATTGGATCCAGTCGTCTCTGTTTATCACGATGAATATCTCATATGGTGTTTTGCTTCTATTACTGGTGACTTTGGTAAGTTAAATACTAACACGATAAAGTACATTTGAGATTCTTTTAGTTGTTAATCATGATCTATTGGATCCAGTCGTCTCTGTTTATCACGATGAATGTCTCAAATGGTGTTTTGCTTCTATTACTGGTGACTTTGGTAAGTTAAATACTAACACGATAAAGTATATTTGAGACGGTTCTTTTGGTTGTTAATCATGATCAAGGCTCACTTTCATCAATGATATTCAAACGTGTCGTTACTTTTCTATTTTTCCCCTCTAGAGTTTGACGAGTTTCGTTTCATCAAAAAAAGCTAATTCATGTGCTGGGTCCAAGGCAAGTGGCGTTGCACGTACTGAATATGAATATCTTATTTATGCTTGGTATTTCGACTTGATACTGTGTGTGTGATGTGAGAGGAATATAACTGCAATATATATTTATTCGGAGTTGTAGTGAGTTCTTCTGCAAAACTAGCCTTTGCTCATCTTAGAAAGCCTTCTTAGGATACAACTTAGTTTGCTTCCTGCAATTGTCTGTTCAAGAACCAGTTCCATTAAAACATTTTACTAAACATTTTTCTTCATTTTTTAGGGTGGCTCATGTCCACAATGTAAAGTCAATCAACCAACACCCTTTCAACCAACATCTTGCCTTGACTACCTGAGAAAAGGTGTTTCCAAATGCGGTGTTTACAAGATTTACGATAACGCTGGTAACAGCTTTCCTGTCTACTGTGATATGAAGACCGAACCAGGAAATGCATGGACCCTCGTCATGTCTTGGAGCAATGAACATCGATCGTTAAGGCAGTTCCTCTCGTTTTCATTCAAACAAAACGCTCCCGTCAAAGAGAACGCACCAAACTTCAACCTGTACCGCCAGACGTTGTCTCGTATGCAGTCCATCAAGAGTCACTCCACACACTGGAGAGCCACGTGTAGTTACCCTACACACGGGGTAGACTACAGGGACTACGTCAGGGGAAACTTCAAGGACTTCGACATCATGACCTTCCTTGGTATTGGAGTGTGCAAGAAAGTGGAGTACATCAACATCCGTGGACATATCGGCATCCACACGACCTCTAAATGGTGGCAACAACGGAATATAAACACCTTGCACGTTGACAGTGGCAATTCTGGCTGTGGATTCGTGCCAGTCGCAGGATCAGCTTCAAGCGAAGACAACTTTGGTTATTACGATTTCTCCAACCCCTATTTCCGCTGTACCGCTAACAACAAGTCAACAACCCAGTGGTGGTTCGGTGGTCATCTTTGAACAAGAAAACTTGTTCCGGCTCACTCAGGACAGGCGAGAATCTAAAATCCTAAACGATGTAGAATTTAGTTTCTAATGAGAAAGAAGACATTCAATGATAAAACAGCTGTAAAAGAGAGTTAACTAAAAGGGATTAAACTAAATCATAAATATGTAGTACAATTGCAATCAATTTGTTATTTTTTCTGATCAGGCAACATTGAGTCCCGTTAGCTCTGACGTTATCCATTCTTTCATGCGTTGTAAACGATAAGAATAAAGATCAGCTTTGAAAATCTAATCATTTGTGTTTTCACTTTTAACAATTGTTTTCAGTAATGAGCAGTTTTAACTTTCCAGAAAATTTCGGTTTTCAAACTGTATTAATTGGACGCGGGGAAATAGTAGATTATAGAAATAGATTGTACCTTATTTTCGTAAGTGAACGTGTTTTGGACCAGGGGGCCGGGGAAGGGGATGATTCGTATGGTTAGTGGAGGGTGACATCCCGCAGCCCAACAATACTACCTGCAACGAAGGCTCTACAGGCGGGCCTTCAATTTGCACATTGACAATCGCAGGATAACACAAATGTGGTTTGGTGGTCAAGTTTGAACAAAAAATACCTTTTTAGCCATACAGATATGTAATAGCAGACCTAACCTGCCAGGCCTATTTTAGTTAACAATAAGCAACGCTTGCATTATGACATAACAAAATAAATGATGAGAACTTTGTTGTCATGGTGATTCAATTTATGCGACTTGACGATGAAAGGAAATCTAAAGGCTTTATGCCAAACGCTCCCCCTCCCTCCCTCCCTCCCTCCCTCCCTCCCTTCTACCTTACTTCCCTTCACACTTTTCGCCTTGTTTATCCGATGACCGTTCATTCGCTTCCATCCATTCAACTGAATGTTTATTGACTATAGTTTCCTATTTATTGGGTCATGGGAGTGGGGAAGTACTATTTTCTATTCTTAGCCTTAGTCTAAACCTTGAGTTTTCGTTCCCCTCATAAAGTTCTTTGTTTAACTAAGTTCGTGAAATTTCGTGTTTCCAATCAAACGAGGAATGCCTAATTCAGTCTTAATTAAGTCAATGTTTTATTGTTTGATAAGAAGCCTGGCCTATTGGTATAGTTCTAATCAGAACACTTTGATCTTCAGTGACTTCAGTCATCGTGCAACGTTGCATAAGAGTCCCTGTTCGTCTTTGCTTGCACCAAAGTTTTCGTTCTATTGGATCCAGTCGTCTCTGTTTATCACGATGAATGTCTCAAATGGTGTTTTGCTTCTATTACTGGTGACTTTGGTAAGTTAAATACTAACACGATAAAGTATATTTGAGACGGTTCTTTTGGTTGTTAATCATGATCAAGGCTCACTTTCATCAATGATATTCCAAAAACGTGTCGTTACTTTTTTATCCTTTCCCTCTAGAGTTTGACGAGTTTCGTTTCATCAAAAAAAGCTAATTCATGTGCTGGGTCCAAGGTAAGTGGCGTTGCACGTACTGAATATGAATATCTTATTTATGCTTGGTATTTCGACTTGATACTGTGTGTGTGATGTGAGAGGAATAACTGCAATATATCTTTATTCGGGGTTGTAGTGAGTTCTCGTGCAAAACTAGCCTTTGCTCATCTTAGAAAGCCTTTAGGATACAACAACTTAGTTTCCTTTCTGCAATTCTCTATTCAAGGACCATTTCCAATAAAACATTTTAATAAATATTTTTCTTCATTTTTTAGGGTGGCTCATGTCCACAATGTAAAGTTAATCAACCAACATCACCCTTCAAACCGAAATCTTGCCTTGACTACCTGAGAAAAGGTGTTTCCAAATGCGGTGTTTACGAGATCTACGATAACGCTGGTAACAGCTTTCCGGTTTACTGTGATATGAAGACCGAACAAGGAAATGCATGGACCCTTGTCGAATCTTGGAACCTTAAACATCGTTTGTTAAGGCAGTTCAGGTCCTCTGTTTTCAGCACAAACGCTCCCGTCAACGAGAACGCACCAAACTTCAACCTGTACCGCCAGACGTTGTCTCGTATGCAGTCCATCAAGAGTCACTCTACACACTGGAGAGCCACGTGTAGTTACCCTGCACACGGGGTAGACTACAGGGACTACGTCAGGGGAAACTTCAAGGACTTCGACATCATGACCTTCCTTGGTGGTGGAGTGTGTAAGAAAGTGGAGTACATCAACATCCGTGGACATATCGGCATCCACACGACCTCTAAATGGTGGCAACAACGGAATATAAACACCTTGCACGTTGACAGTGGCAATTCTGGCTGTGGATTCGTGCCAGTCGCAGGATCAGCTTCAAGCGAAGACAACTTTGGTTATTACGATTTCTCCAACCCCAATTTCCGCTGTACCGCTAACGACAAGTCAACAACCCAGTGGTGGTTCGGTGGTCATCTTTGAACAAGAAAACTTGTTCCGGACTCACTCAGGACACGCGAGAATCTAAAATCCTATTAAAACGATGAAGAATTTAGTTTGCAATAAGAAATTAGACTTTTAAATAACCAAAAGAAAGTTAACTTGAAAAGGGATTTAACTAAATTATAAATATATGTATTACACTAGCAATTAATTTGTTAGTTTTTCTGATCAGGCGGCATTGAGTCTCGTTAACTCAGTATGACGTTAACGTACTTTTCTTAATGCATTGTAAACGATAACGATAAGAATAAAGATCAGCGTTGGAAAAATACAAGCAGTTGTGTTTTTGGTTTCTCTTTTTCACTTTTCAGTAACAATAGAGTTTTCAGTATGAAGCAGTTGTAAGGGCCTTCTAGAAAATTTCCGTTTTCAAACTGGATTAACTGGACGAAAATTACTTTCTTCTGCCGACATTTGTACGCTAATTTTTAACTTGATTGTGTAGGAAGGAGCCATGGGAGTGGGATGATTTGTTTGGTTAATGGGGGTTACACCCCGCCTACTCAGGGGCGGCGGAACCGGGGGGGCACGTGTCCCCCTCACCAAATTTGGGGGGGCTGGCACCCCCCAAAAATATTGGTTCTTAGTCATTGTTTTACGGCGCATGCGTCTGCAATCAAACAAAACATTGTCATTATCACATAGCGTTAAATATAATCTTCAGTGCCCCCCCCCCCCTCCCAAAGATCTTTAGCTTCCGCCGCCCCTGCTTATACCACCAGCAGCGCCAAACCTGCAGTGCATCATGGTATACCACTGTGCTAGCAGAAAATTAACATTCTCTATATCAGACTTGCAGTTCAACAGCAAGGCCCGAGTTTTACATCAACGCCGAGTAAATACGGTACTTGCATGAAATAGGCACTTTCGTAATTGCAAAATATTTTATTATTAATAAATATAAATCTTCTACATTAAAGAGTTAAGGTGTTTTTATATAAAAACTAAAAAATAATCCGGCGTGCCCGTCTTTCTATGGACCTTGTCTTTAAAGAAAATGGCGTAGACTGATTTACTCAGGCTTCATTTAAGTGTCAAAATATTCACAAATATACGACTGGCAAAGTAATTAATTATGCACAATTTCAACAATACAAGCGCATTGAAATTTTACACATCTTAAATCCAAGTGAAACAAGAAAAACTCTATAGGTTAAAAAAACTGAAGCCGGTCTAGAGCGGTCTAAAGATGACCACCGAACCACCACTGGGTTGTCGCGTTGTCGTTAGCGGTACAGCGGAAGTTGGGATTGATAGCATCAGGGAAACCAAAATTATCTTCGCTTGACACTGATCCTGCCACTGGTACGAGTCCACAGCCACTAGAACTACTGTCAATGTGCAAGGTGGATGTGTTTAGTACCTGCCACCAGCGAGCAGTCGTGTGGATGCCGATATGTCCACGGATGTTGATGTACTCCACTTTCTTGCACACTCCAATACCAAGGAAGGTCATGATGTCGAAGTCCTTGAAGTTTCCCCTGACGTAGTCCCTGTAGTCTACCCCGTGTGTAGGGTAACTACACGTGGCTCTCCAGTGTGTAGAGTGACTCTTGATGGACTGCATACGAGACAACGTCTGGCGGTACAGGTTGAAGTTTGGTGCGTTCTCGTTGACGGGAGCGTTTGTGCTGAAAACAGAGGATCTGAACTGACTGAATACGCGATTCTTGTGTTTCCAAGACATGACGAGGGTCCATGCATTTCCTTGTTCGGTCTTCATATCACAATAGACAGGAAAGCTGTTGCCATCATCATTATAGATTCTGTAAACTCCACATTTGGTCGAACCTGATTTCAGGTAGTCTAGGCAAGACCTATGGAAGACGTTCTGACTGGGCTTGATAACTGGACAGCTTTTGCCCTAAAATTTAAGTAAAGATCGGTATGATTTATTACAATATATGTGAAATTATAAATGCGGAAAACTGAGAGTATGCGTGTTTCTCGTGAGCCCAGACGGATTGTTTCAGGGTTGGATCTGTGGATTAGTAGCAGTGCCTTGACTTTTATAAGCCCAGACGGGTTGTTGCAGGGCTCAATCTGTGAGTTATAGCCGTCGCCGGACTGAGATCAGCCCAGAGGCCACTTCAGTCTTTCAAAATTTATATTTGTATTCTTGTGTAAAATGCAACTCAGAGGTCATCAGAAAAAAATACTTACCCAAGCTACCAAGAAAACCAGCACTAGTTGCAGCGAAAGTTTCATCTTTGTGAACGAAATATTTATAACAACTGATTTTGCAACTAAATTTCGAGCTTTATATAACTACAGACCGGATGACAATACTTAGAATTTTTTAGCTAAGAAATTTGAAACCAGGTGAACGTATAAAAGTTTTACGTAAAAACGTTTTACGTGCAGTGTTCGAGACTATGGGAACGATCGAGGTATCAGTCACTCACGATCATGCCTTGCCGTTCATACTGATCGGATGTGATTCCGTTACTACTTTTTCCTAGCTATAGCTTTACGCTTCCGTCGTACCATAGTTAACTATGGTCGTCGTATTTTACCGTAGCCGTGTAAGTACGCGCTGTGATTGGATGAATTAAAGACAATTGGAAACCATCTCAATGTTATGGCTTGTGGTAGCGTGCTGTAAGTCAGTACCGTATCGGTTTCCCACTCATATAATAACCATTCCTATGGGAAGTCATTTCACTGTTACGACACTTCGTACCTTTATACGTGCTGTATGTCAGTACCGTATGTTCCCCACTTATTCGATAATTAGATAACTCTAATGTCAATATTTTCAATTTCCGGTTAGAGTGGAAAGAGTAACAGAGAGACATGCATTTATTCTCGTTGCAAGAGCTTGTGTTTCTTTTGGTCACAGTCAAATAAATAATTGGAAAATTCTGTAGTTTTGATCCGTTAATTAATGAGTATGGGCACCCTGTGGTATGCCGGGCTTCCTGTGTAAAATTCGCCCGCGAAGACCTTCAAGCAAAGATGGCGGAGGTGGAGGGAATGGAATGCTTCGACGAAGACGTTCTCTTCTCGGAGTTTACAACAGATTCCAAACAAAAATCACCAGATTTTGCATCTTCCAAATACGAAGAGGAAGCAAGCTCAACTTCTGACGACTTAGAACTCCTGAAGGAAGAAAATTCTAAACTCAAACACGTGTTAAAGAAACTTCTCTTTGGAGTGGAAAAAAACACCCAGGAAAAACCACTTTTCAATGCGGTATTCTACAACAATTCTGTATCTACTGAAGGACGACAGAGGCTGGAATTCTTTCTCCATAGCTTGCTGACAGCGCAGGATCCTTTAAATGCAGTCGAATCTACGTCTAGAAGCTCATTATATTCTGACTTGCAACCCTCATTAGAAACACTTGAGCAACTCACAACTGAAAACGAAAGTGAAAAGAGTAACGAAAAGAGCTCTGCTGAACTCGAAAATCGCCATTGTTTTTCGGTTATAAATCATACTCAGTATTTTCATGCTTACTGCATCGACTTTTGCGGATTTCCCTTGGAAAATTGGGATCCTGTAAATAGTGAGGGATGGAATGTACCAATTTATGAACAAGTTTACTTTATTGCACTTCCCTGTGATGAAGAAAACTCCAAAGTTAGAGTCAAAAGAGGAAAAACGTGTTTTAACTGTGGACGTACAGGGCATAATGTTAGTGACTGTCCTGAGCCACAGAATACCGCGAGAATAGAGGCAAAACGCAAAGAATTTATTCATAAATTTTCTTCCCCTATCGTTAGAGGCTCAAGGTACCATTTTGATGAGGAAAGATTTGGTGCATTTAAACCAGGAGTTATTAGTGATAACCTCAGAGAAGCTCTTGGAATCAGTGCTAATGAAGTGCCGCCATACATTTACAAAATGCGTGAACTAGGGTACCCCCCAGGATACATACCTAGTGTTAATACCCCAACACTTGCTCTGTATGATGCAGATGGAAATGTTGATGATTATGTTATGGAAGACCTTGAAGATGGAGAAGATGATGATGAAGATGACAAAAAGAGTTTGTTTGTGAGATATCCTGGATTCAACTGTAGTTTGCCTCATGGTATGTGTAACAATAAACAATTATTGCATGAGGTTGAGCATGATAGGCTGTGTTATCTGCCAATACTATAAGATAGGCATGCAGCAGATAAGGTTGTGTTCATAATGTATGGCAGAAGGGGGGGGGGGGCAGGTGAAAATTTGAAATGTCCAAAATAATACTCAACCCCCCCCTTAAAGTCATGCAAAAAAATATGATCCCCCCTAAGCAAGGCTTGTAGCTTCTTCCACAAATTGCGCATTCCCCCATTTTTCTGATAAAAATTTTCCCATCCCCCCCTTGTTCCTACCAAAAATTTCCCAATCCCCCCTCAATTTCACCTGCCCCCCGTCTACCATACATTATGAACGCTGCCTAAATATATGATGTCTTTATAATTCAAAATATCATGTGAAAACCGAAGTCCATAATAGACCCCTTGCATATGAAGTCAAACCAGCTCAACTTGGAGAACAAAACAAAAGAATTTCAATCTCATGAGGATTGGAAACCTATCGTTATGTCCTCCAAATTGAGCCACATTCTGACAGAGGTGCAAGTAGGGGTGTGTTAATGTTGTAAAGTTATAATTTAATAGCCAAATTATATAATTTGAAAGAAAAAAAAAAGAGAGAAAAGTATTACAATATTTATTTTCTTTTGCAAGGTTGAATGAATTTGACTTGATACACCTGTGAATGTTTTATCTGCAGAAAAACCTACAGATAATATGTTTATCATGTCTAGTTCACAACATATCATGGAGGGCTTAATGTTTCTAGTCAATCAGATCTAAAATAGTTAGTAAAATGCATGATAGTAGCAGCTCAAAGCTAAACTGATCAATAAAATTCAAATCTTGATGTATTTTTTCCTTAGGTTTTTTGGACAGAAGTGCACAGTTGGGCTTCCCACCAATGTCTCCCCATCAATCCATCCGTAACTTGGAAAAAATGTACAAGCAAGCACAGAGGCAGAGTGGTCATTCTTCAAGTAGAAGTAGAAAAAAAACTAAAAAGAGAAGACGAAGTGAAACAAATCATGGTGAAGGAGACATGGATATTGATGAAGGTATAACGGAATTTCAACTAGATGACTATTGTTTTATAGCCGAAATATTCAATTAAAACATGTTTCAAAATCTTTTCGTCATAGTATTTATGTTCAAACTGTATGCCCACATACACCTAACTCAAAAACGGTTGTCATCGCCAAAGGCAATAGGCGAAAAGGATATATGTCATTCCAAGATCCAAGAATACCTGGAATGACTTGTGTTTCTTCTTCTTCTCGTCAAGAGTATAGACCTTCGTGCTGAGACTGATTTGATGTTCTTTGTATTCAATGAAACCATTTCCATGTCGGAATGACCTATCGCCTATCCCCTTTGATGATGACAACATTTTGTGAATTAGGTGTATATGCGTTTAGGTATAACTGAGAAAAGTAAATAATGTTGCTAGTATTCAAAGGGTTAATGTCAATATTTATAGTAAACTATTATGATTTTTATCATTTCTATTATCATTACCATCAAACAAAGTTATGGTGCTCAAGGGATTCATTGACACATGGTCTGAAATGGGAACATTACAATATGCCTAAGGTAAAGAGAATTCAGTATTCATATTAAATTCATTTTATTATGTATCCCAGATGAACCTAGTGAACCTGATGGTCATAAGAGGAAGAAATATGAAGAGAATATCAAAGATAATGATGGTGGATACTCACCTTCTCATCCTGGAATTCAGTGTGGAACTAAAGAGAAGGAGCTACTGGAACGACTGCATCACAATGCACCAAGTAGAATTAGCCCAAAATCTTCAGATGATATGCCTTCTACTATCGCCAATGAGCTCCCTATTCCTTGTGAGCTTTTAAACATGACTGCCACACAGAATAAAGGTAGTAAACTGCTGGATAGAAAGGCTAGAAAGCAAAGAAAAGCATCATCTGAAAGTGTGGAAGACGGAGAAATCCTTTCAGATGAGGAAAGGAAATATGAAGAGAAGGAAGAAGAAAATGGGATTGAAAAGGAATCTAGCCAGGGATGGTGGCTGACAGAACCGCTTACGCCGTTACTCAAACCATGTACCACTCTCACCCCTCCGCCACCCCCTGCAGTCACCCTACCAATGGACCTACTAACAAGGTTCTATACAAGTAGTACCTCACTCCACAAGGTTAGCTTTGAGGATAGGATTATGTGGTTGGATCCTATCTATGGCAATATCCAAGTTTCGTCAGGAAGATACGACAAACTCAAGGATATCTTACAGAAGAAGGTTAAAAGACGAAGTAGAAAGTAGGTTGAAGATAACCTAAACTGTATAGTAAGTAAACTCACAGCAATTTCCTAAACCAACGGTCACAGAGATACTTGGAAAAGAAGTATATCCCCTTGTACATGTTGAAAGTTTAAACTGAATCAGCTTTCTAATCTTGCAACTGAAACTTGAACAAGCTTCAGGACAAAATTGTGCCATATAACATTCCCATGAAACTTGTATGACAATGCCTTTGCACCAAAAGCTCAGATTAAAAGTTGCAACATGTAATGGGCTTAAGATAGCATAATAATTTCAAAACATTTTCATCAAAAATGAAAGAAACTTGGAAATTTTAGACAATTTTATTATCAATATTTAATAGCTACAGTTTAATATCATTTTTACTTTTTCAACACTTTCTTGGAATTAATCATCCAGAAATATCTTTGTTAATGCCCCTGCATATTAACTCTTGCAAATTACATTTTTTTTAAATCACACTTTAATTCAGTATTAGAATTGTACTCATTTTAAGTACACTGTTATAAGGTCAATCTCGATATTCAAACTTTATCAGATTTAAGTAAAATTGTAGGATTGAGGAAGTTTTTATAATAATAATTTAATACAATTTCTCTTCTGAATAGAAGGTACACATATTTTAACTCCTTTACTTAAGAGCATATAAGAATCCTTTGCAACATATGCAACTTCTGTGTACCGTAGTATCTTTGTTAAAACATTTTCACCCCAAACGTTCCCATAATACATTCTTCTGTAATTTACTGTAATGTGGTTTTGATGCCATATAACATCTTTGTGCAAATACATTTGTAACCAATATGGTTCCCATTAAGCACGGCACTGTGGGTATTTGTTTGAATTATGAACTAGATCATTGATAACCCATCATTTCCCATAATGCAGTGCACCATGGGGACAAAAATGCATTTAATTGAGCACGACTAGATAGTGAGTTTGCTTGATGTAAATTATTTATTGATGGCATTTGTAGGGAAAATTCAGTATCTTACCTCAAATACAAAAGGAAGGGTTTGTTGCAACTTATTTCTATACTCATACATGTATGACATATAATATAAAACATATCTGTGCATAATCCACTTAAAAATGGAAAATATATGAATCAAAAAATTTGTTTTATAGAATTTGTTTACCTAGATATGATACAACAATACTTTGTTTACTATCAAAACCATTGTAATGTCAACCATTTTCACAAAAGCTCATCACAAGTTGCTTTTTTTCACCAGTCAATCGATCTCTAGTTGGCACGTCAATGACGAAGGCGTACATCACATACGCATGAAGTATTGCTATTAGATATATGACTCACTAAAGATGACGATATATTCAGCTTTTACGAAAAATATCCTGGTATAAAAAATGGTCTAGATGAAAACAAAATTAACTAAGGTAGAGAAGGTAGGGAGGGAATCTGGGGAGTTAAACTTCCTGGTAAGAAATCCAGAATAAAAGGTTTTTTTAATCATTGAAGGAAATCGGACTGCATTGTCGTTAACACTACAAATACTTTTTTTTTAACAATTTCGTCTAAGGGGAAAGACATTTAATCCCATAAAGAGTGGAAGATTAACGAACGTCCGTCTGTGCCCAGGCTAGGAAAACGCCCTTTGACTTTGAGTGTGTTTCCACATTTTATGTTTAATATTCTCTTGAGCATTGTTTTTTCCCCGGATCAACGCAGAAATCTTTGTCGGGTCAGATTGTTAAGCCAACATTCAAAGTTACTTCTCTGGTTTTCAGTGAACCAGTTACTCGCATAAGCAGTGGCAAGTAACATATGTACATCTTGATAATAACTGGCGTAGCTATGATAATAGTCATGGCAACGCTTCACAGCATTGAACACCCGATTACGATCTACATAGTAGGGTTTATTGAGTAAGTATTTTGCTATGATGCTACTGAGGTGGGCGATACTCGAGGGGGAGTACCCATAGGAATAGTCTGGATCCCATTCGGGGTCGTATTCAAGATCATCGTCGATTTGCATGCGTAGCTTCATTCTCTTTAACTGACGTCCAACTCTTGAAACTTCGTTTTCTGATTCAAAGAGCTTCGATTTGGTGTTCTGTAAATCGATTTTAAGTTCAGCGATTAGAGTGTAGAGGCTCTCTGTAGTTGGGTCGTTCGCTAGTTCGCCTTTCATCTTGGCCGCTAGAGATTGGAGCACAGTGCACTCCTCGTGGTGATCAACCAGATCAAGTCTCTTGACTTCAGAATGGCAAGCCTTACACTCGACCATGCCATAGGGACACGACTCTAAATGGACTTGATGCTTCTCTAGCTTCATTACCATTTCACATCCATTTTCACTGTTATCACAATGAACAGATAGTCCATCCACGATCCCTCTTAATGCATGGACCGGGATGAGATCTACTTTCAGAACATGAGAACGGCAGCTTGGACAAGATCTCGCCTGGGGTCGATCCAACCATTTATCGAGGCAGTCTTCACAAAATGAGTGTCCACATATTGTAGTCACAGCCTTTTCTAATACTCCTACGCAAATACTGCAGATCAAGTTGGGGTCTACTTTTCCCACAAACTTGTGAAGTCCGTATCCCATAACTTGTTTCCGTTTTAAATTTCTCGCGACAGAGATTGCTTTAACTAACTGAATAAAATGTCTTTCAATATCTACGCCCTCTACTAGTTTTCGTTTCAAAGCCTTTGGATATTAAGGATTTTTCAAAGAGACTTCGGAAGTGAGTTTCAATAAGCTGTACACGTCAACGATAACGGATGAAAACATACAACAGAATACGATAAATTTGCATATCAAAATCAAACTGAGCGCGCGCTGGTTACACGTAAATATGACAGATGTACACACATTGGATTCTGGTCTGTCTTGCCTTGACGAGCTTTGACGACGTTTTTAAAAATTTAATCAAACAAAAAAAAAATCAAGAAAGAAAAGTACAACTTTCCTCCTCCAAGTTTTGAGAAAATTAACCATTTTTTTCCTAAAAACAATGCAAGTCATTAGCCTACTATCGCGAATTCATTCAATTTACAAAAACATGTCTTTTGTTTCCATAGAACAAAGGAAAACTTAAAAAGGTTCACAAAACACACACACACACAAAATTCAAGAGAAGGTTTATTGTTGTACTTTTTCTTAAATCATTTTTAATCAAATCATAACAGTGTTATGTCTATTTTTGTGCTTTTTTCATTGTGTCTTATTCGGATTCACACTGTTTTTTCAGTTCATACAGAGCCTAGTGACACTTGTCATCTTATTCTTGAATTATTGCTGTTAGTTCTGGTTGCCTGGTTTTAATTACAAATTTAAAAAGGTGTCTTTGTGATTTACTAATGTATGTAACTTGTCTAAATAAGGTAAGAAAAAACCTAGAAAAAAGACTTTCGTTGTACAAATAATTAAAATAGACAAGAAGTTTCATGCAAGTCTACTGAACGATTCTCTTACAAATAAAGAATTATTCATAAATATCGAATGTTCGCAATATACCATACAGACAAAAACCGAGATTGGACTGCCTGGGGTACTGGTCATGGCTTTTCCAGTAACCACTCATCTTCATGTGAAGGAAAATTAGTCGTAAAAATCTGTAGCGATCCACGGAGTCACCTATAGCCACAACTTACGAGGGATTAACAAAGTGCAACTCCCCAAATGCAGCACAGAAACCTACGGAAAGAAGTCTATGCGACATAAGGGTTCCAAGCTTTGGAACGATCTTACTGATGATATCAGAGTTACCACCAGTGAATCTGCATTCAAGAACAAATTAAAAAAGAACTTAACAAATAGCAATTGTAAAACACTCCAGAGAAATTATGCAGATACAGAGAGTAAGACAGACAGACAGAGACAGACAGACAGAGAGGGAGAAAGAGAGAGAGGGTATAGGAAAAGAGATATTTGGATACAGTCAATTCAAAAAATGTTGTCGTCGACCAACTCAAGCCTACGCGACTGGACCGAAAGGAACTCTGGGTAGCAATCATTGAAGCCGAGTTGACTCCATAATTTTATCTGACTAGTTATGCCTGGTTTACAGCACGAGCCTTCGTAGGCGAGCGGGAAATATTGAAGGAGATTTTTTTTTAATGCCTTCGTATTTTCGGGATTGTGAACTGAATCATAACTACTTTGTTTTTCTTTCCCTAAACCCAAAGACATGCATTTGATGGATTGTTTCTAGCAGGAACAATTTATTCAGAACGAATATTTAACCGCTTCAGTGCCATTTTTACCCATATTCGCTTTCGGTCCAGTCGCGTAGGCTTGAGCCGGTCGACGACAACGTTTTTTGAATTGACTGTATATATTATGGGGTATTATAGTTGTAATTCTAAAAAAAAACACAACCACATAAGCAACGCTGTAAAACTTATCGTGCCTAAATAATAACAATAATTATCATCATAATGATGATGATGATGTATACAGTCCTTTGAAAAACTGTTGTCTGACCGGCTTCACAGACTGACTTCAACCAGTGCCGCAATAAAAAAAAAAGTTTTTTCTTGCATGCTTTTTTGATCATTTTGGAATAGAATCACTAGTTATGAATAATAAAATAAAAATCATTGCATAAAAGCTACAAATTCAGAGTAAAAAAGCGTGTACGATCCGTACGATCCAAGCAACCGAATCCAGTCCGTGCCATTTACGCACGGTTCCTGATTTTCCAAAAATAGAAAACACTCAAAATTCGGGCTTTTAGAATAGGAAAACAAGTTTTAGAAGTTGGGCATGTTTTTACTATACGTTAAGATTATCCATGGCCTTTCAAAAGGTAAAAATTCAAAAAGAATTGTTTTTCGTGATTCAAGATCCAGTCACTGACTGAGGTCCAGTCGCTTGCAATCCATTTCATACAACCAATACATTCCAGTCACATCCGAGTACATCCAATTTATCTCAATAGCATGTTAATGGAGTAAGATTAGTCGTTAAAATCTAAACATCCACAAAGTGACCTGTAGAAACATGAAGAGATAATTAGCTAAAAACTAGTGTGAGCTGCGTCGGTGTTTCTAATGAAACAGTAATGATAAAAGGGTAAATTATACATCGTGAAAAGATGAAGAAAATAAAAAAACTTACTAACGTTTCGGACGCTGGACCGATGAAGGACTAGCGTCCGAAACGTCAGTAAATTTTTCAATTTTTTCATCTTTTCACGGTGTATAATTTACCCTTTTATCATTATAGAAACATGATGTGTACAGTCCTGTGAGAACGTTTTGTCGCTGAGCGGCTTCACAGGACTTCAACCAGTGCCTCAATCAAAAAAAGTTTTTTTTCGTTTCCCCCCCCCCCCCAACATTTTAGAATAGAATCACTAGTTATGAATAATGAAATAAAGATCATAGGATAAAAGCTGCAAATTGGAGATAAAAATAGGGTATGCATTCCGTACGATCCAGCCAACCGAAGTCCAGTCCATTCCATCTACGTGCGGTTCCTGATTTTCCAAATTTAAAAAACACTCAAAATTCGGGCTTTTAGAGGAGGAAAACAAGTTTTAGAAGTTGAGCATGTTTTTACTATACATTAAGATTATCCATGGCCTTTCAAAAGGTGAAAATTCAAAAATTTTTTTTTTAGTGATTCAAGATCCAGTCACTAACGTGACTGAGGCCCAGTCACTTGCAATCCATTTCAGTCACAACCAATCCATTCCAGTCACATCCAAGTAACCCCCAATTTATCTCAATAGCATCTTAAGAAAAAATTAGAGAAAAATTAGTGTTAAACATCTAAACGTCTACAGAGTCACCTACACAAACATGATGTGTACAGTCCTTTGAAAAACTTTTTGTCGCTGACCGGCTTCATAGGACTTCAACCAGTGCCGTGATCAAAAAAAAAAAAACAAAAACAAAAACATTTTTGCATTTCTTTGCATTATTTTGGAATGGAATCACTAGTTATCAATAATAAGATAAAAATTATTGGATAAAACCTGCAAATTCGGAGTAAAAGAGCGTATACGTTCCGTACGATCCAGTCAACCGAAGTCCAGTCCATTCCATGTACGTGCGGTTCCAAATTTTCCAAAATTAAAAAACACTCAAAATTCGGGCTTTTACAAGAGGAAAACAAGTTTTAGAAGTTGGACATGTTTTTACTATATATTAAGATTATCCATGGCCTTTCAAAAAGTGAAAAGTGAAAATTTTTCAGTCATCGCTGACTAAGGCCCAGTCACTAGCAATCCATTTCAGTCAATACCAATCCATTCCAGTCACATCCGAGTAACATCCAATTTATCTCAATAGCATCTTAATGGAGTAAAATTAGTCATAAAATTCTAAACATCCACAAAGTGACCTATAGAAACATGATGCGTTTGTCACTGACCGGACGCAAGCATAGCAAGTTCTTGTCTGTCCCAACTACACCACAGGAAGCCCAATTTAACTTTGAGACTTTTGGCGCGCGCTCGGTTAACGGCATTTGAATGCCGCAAGCAATCAAACTTATCAGTCAATCAGACAATAAGATGTTTTTCGTTGATCCTGTTTCATTCTCGCTTTCAAACAGCACGGAATGGAATCTAGCAACATCCCAGAATCAATATCCACTCAAACCATAACCACTCTTCGCCCCAAGCGTGAGGTAAGCTTCTCGTACATGATGGAGGAGTTGGACAACCTGTTGGCACACAAAAACATCTTTACCGACTTCCTTGAGAGGATCGAGAAAACCATTTGTATACCACGTCGTATTCAAATCCTATCTATCGTTCTTCTTGTTTTGCTGTACCTTGCCGAGGGCTATGCAGCAGCTCTTCTGTGCAACATTCTCTCGCTGATCCTCCCAATGTGTGCTTCTATCAACGCCATTGAAAACCCAGATTTTGAGAGTGACACGAAATGGTTGATGTACTGGGTCGTATTCTCGTGTATGAGCTTCATGGAAATTTTTATTTCATGGATGCCGAGTTACAGTTTACTGAAGTTCCTTTTACTGGTGTGGTGTATGGCTCCTGGAAGGTTGAATGGATCCGAGGTTATGTACTTCCGGTTCGTCAGACCATTTTTTATGAAGCACAAGGCATGTGTGAATGATGTCATCTCCAATGCTGCGAAGAGAGTCCGTCAAGTTGCGGAGAAGACTGTGGATGAGTTTATGGTTGACAGGGCAACGAAGCTAGTTAAAGGAGCAGAAGACTCTTTCACTTTGCTGGAAGGAGAAAAAACAGAAAGCGCTCTGAAAAATGACTGATTTTCTTGTACTTCTTATACGTACACTTTTATACATTGTCGCTCAATTTGAACTCAGATTTTTGTCAGCACGTTGAAATCTTAGAAAAAAACCCTGGGAAAAATATATTGTTAAAGATACTTGTTAAAAATAGATTAAGTTAGGGAGTTATCATTATTTATCGGGGGGGGGGGGGGGGGGGGCACCAAATTTGCATTGAACTCTGTCAAGAAAATAGAGGCCCTTCCTTGAAACACACATTCAAAAAAATTTAGTGCCCCCCCCTCCCCCCGTTAAAAATGATAACTCCCCATAACGCTTTTTATGACGGAATTGCGAAGAAGGAAACTGCTCATACTCCTTCGAACTTCTATTTATAGCCATTATTAGCAACAATAAAATGTTAAAATGAGTATTGAAAAATATATTGAGTAAAATTAACTACTTTGTTTGCAATTTTTTTATTATTATTTATGCTCATTCTGTTCCGTCTTCTTCATTTTGAGCGATATTACCCATAATCCCCTCCAGTCATCAAGCAGTCCACAATGCAGTGCGGGCATGTATTATTCGCGGTAAATCCAACAACGATGACAAGATGTACTTTTTGACTGAAAACTCTCTTTAAAAATCTTTTTACTCGTTCTGATGGCTAATTGGAACAGCAATGATGGGCTTAGAAACCAGAGGAAGCGAACTTTTATCTATAAGTCTGCTGGTCAAAACAGACCTGTGGGAAACCCAGTAAAAGGTGATCAAAATTTGACAACTGGGAACAGTCCTAGCTATTCTCGACCTCGTAAAAAGGTCAAAAGTTCTTATAGTTATTATGAAAAAACAAGAAGCGATCAACAGGCTGCAGAAGAGCTGTGCAGTGATCTACCTGCTGATGCATTCGAGGACGACCTCGGGGTTGATTTTGGGGATGATCTGACTGCAGAAGAGCTCTGTAAAGCGGCTTCTGTTGCTGAACAAGAAATGGCTTACGAGGAAAAGAAAGGCATCATAAATGAAAATATAACAAACGATCGACCTGTAGAGGAAGATTATTTTGAAGATTTAGCTTTGGATCAAGATATATTAGACGAAGCCACGGGAAAGCAACTACATAACAATGTTTGCCATCCAGCTACTACGATAGCTACTTGCACTTCTGGAGCTATTAATGATGAAACACGTTTTGAAACTTCAGCACATGAATCGACTGTATTGCTTTTCTCTGCGCCTAGTTGTTCGACATCCCGAAATACTGAAGCTATAATGCAAGGAAACGCTACAGAAGGAAGTAAGACTCATGCTAGTAATGGGTGTGCTATTGGAAATACAGGATTATTTGAAAAGTTAACACTTATAAAGTCTAAGCTACTGGATGCAGAAGACAAAATCAAGAAATTAGAGGAAGATAAGTTCTTAATGGATGGAAAGCTGAAAACCATGAATGACACTCTGGCACATCATGAGGCTGTAGATGCCAAGCAGCGAGAGAAAATAAGAATGATAGAAGAAGAAAAGAGGAAAACAGTTGATGGAACAGAAAAAGAACTGAGAAAACAAATTGAGCATCTAACAACACAGATTTACTTCAAAGACCAAGAAATTGCCCAGGCCAAAGAACAAGTAAAAAAACAAATGCAATTATCAAATGAAAATATTCACCTCAGCCCTCATAGAAAAAAGTATCCAAAACTCACAGATAATTCATCAATCCCAACAGGACAGTCATTTTTTGAGAAGAAGCCATCAGATATGCAGTCGTCACCTAAAAACAAGGTTTTAAAGCCTCAAAAGTCTCCAGTAAAAAGTGAACCAGAAGTTGTGAGACCTGTTTTGGGAAGTTCATCTGCCGAGTCTTCAGATTCGAGAGCATTTGAAATAAAATATGTTAAAAAGGAAAAGGATAATTTGGATGGAAGTGAAAATGAATTCCTACAAAAGCTTTTGAAGCTGGAAAATATTGGAGTAAAAAGTATGTCTTCTGATTTTGAAGTATGCAGCGTCAATCAAAGTATACTGTCATTATTGAATTCAAGCTCAAGAGTTGGCCAAATTGAACAATCTAGGAGAGAAGATAATACAGAGATACAAAAACTCTTGAAACAACGAACGTGTACCCCAAAGAAAGGAATAGAATTAGATTTTGATGTAGAACCCAAAGACAATGGACTACGGCAATCTGTCTATGATAATATTCAGGAACTTTTGAATGCTCAGCCATTAATTTTCGGTGATAAACATGAAGCATGTTTGGATTTAGTTTCAAATTGCAAGGCTTCAAACTTTCTAGATTCTCATCAAAAGTCACCATCTGTGCAAGGTTTTCTGCCATTACTAGAATATCATATATCCCAGTATATAGATTTACGCCTAGAAAATGACGAGGAAAGTTTGTCCAGCACAAGTTCTCCTGGTTCGCCTGGAGAGGGAGGTGAAATGAGGCAGCCAGTAGATAAAGATGGGTCTATTTCACTTTTGGAAGCATTAGATGGTGCAGTTCAGTCTCTAAGGTGTTTGAATATTCTGGTTCTGCACAGTGATGATGTCTGTCAGCTGTTATTAAGGTCATCAAAAGTTTTTTCAAGTCATGAAAATGAAGTAGAAGAATTAATAGGAACAAGTAGTGGAGTACAAAAGGTAGTGTATTTAACACAGACGTAATTTGAAATATTTACCCATTTCAGACTCCCTAGAGTATCATTTCTTTGCTAACAGTTGCACATGAGAAGACACATAAATATGGATTCAACTTAAACGAAGAATTTGATTCTTTAGAGAATGACAAATGGTCTGGAATGGGTAAACATTTCACCTGACGAAATTAGGTCTACTGTACTTCATTTGTCTATGGGAAAATATATTTCAAAAAAGGTTGTTAGAGCCAAAAGAGAAAAGCGATAGGTCATTCCAAGGCCTAAGAATAGCTGGAATGACTTGTGTTTCTTATTATTCTTATCAAGATTATTATGTGGAAGGTTGTGGTTTGATAAATACAGCACGAATAAATGAGTATAGGGTGGGACAAGTTTTTCCAGCCCGCACACGTCAACCCATCCGGCCCCCATCATGTGACTTTTTTCAAAGGTTTTATTAGAGCACATGAGCATGGTCGTACAGGTCATATGATTATAGTGCACATGAACCCTTCGACAATACTTTCAGTACTGATTCTACACGAAGTAAATAGTTGAATGGTAAAATATTTCTTGATTTGAGTGATGCGTTTCTAAGTTATGAAGGTTTATACTTCCAACATGCTAATGAGTGTGACGTCTATTAAGGCTTAATCAAATATACAAAATCGAACTGGTTCATAGAAACAGTATTTTAAAAGCATCATTATTTTACTCATGGTTTACATGAAAGCTATTTACAATTTTTATTTTCAAAATGGCCAGCATTTAGTATTACTAGTTACAACAAAAACACTCAAATACCTTACCTGACGTCATCATCATTAACATATTGGAAGTATAAACCTTCATAACTTAGAGACGCATCACTCAAATCAAGAAATATTTTACCAATCAACTATTTACTTTATGCAGAACCAGTACTGAATGTATTGTCAAAGGGTTCATTTGCACTTTAACAAAAAATAATCTATTAATCCAGGTTTTATTCTGTCATTAATTTAGCAGTCCTATAACTCCAGTGAAGAAAAACCTGATTTGCTTAATTTGGTCTTTAAGCTTACGGTACCACTACAAGTAGGTTTACAACACAATGTACTTTCAAAGTATGATTGTGTTTTGGTTTTATTAGTGTTAAAAAATGTGTCTCGTCAACACAGTATTTGAAATTTAGTTTCGTTTCTCAACAATGGGTCAGACACCTAAATTCTTGGGAAAAAATTAAATTTTGAATACTGCGCTAAAGGAACACATTTTTAAAACACTAATTTTATATACTTTACGTACAAAATATGATTTAATTGTCAATATTATGATAGTAATTTACTAGGTATTATATTTTTTATAACCTTTCTGTTGCACTCCTCCATTATATGAAAATCTTTTTCAACACTATTAATTTTTCTCCAGCTAATACGTTTGTGGTGTACAATGATTTTATTAAGAATTTACTAGGAGATATTGACAAATACTTCTTTTATTTGGTTTTCTGCACTTAGAATGAACCACTGTTGGTTACCCAAGTGGCACTGAATGTCATATCATCACTGGCTCAACGTTGTCCATCAGAGTACAGGAACAGGTGAGTACTTTTAATAATCATTCCACTGGAACCGTCAAAGATCCCATATATGGCTACCATCATGGTCAGAAGCTGTTTAACCCTGTGCACACTAGCATCGGAATCAGAATTGAAATTAACAGACTCAGTATTTCATTTATCACCTAGGTGTGAAAAAATCAAGCACTGTTAATGAGCAGCACACTACTGAGTCTAAAAATTTGAACTTCTTCCAAGGTTTTTATTTTTATTAGTTATTTGGTAGTAAAATTCACCTTAATTATCAATCATTAAAACCTGGCTGCATCTAAGAGAAACGAATGGTGAGCTTGCAATGATAGAGACCTATATTTAACACCTTGGACTCACTGTTTGTCTTCCTTCGATGCAAAGGCACGGCTACCTTTTAAAATGGCAAAGGGAACTGTGAAAGGGTAGACTATTATGTCCCCTTAGACAGTCTCACGTTGCATATACACCCTTGGCTGTATATTAACTTCTTTTCAATAATTTTCTTCATCATCTAGGTTTCTTCCACTGTTATGTGATACATTATTGCCTCAATGTATTTCAAGGGACAGTGGTGCAACTGTGATGTCTCTGCTGGTACCAATCCTCATGGTTACTGCATCCATTCCTTCTCTAATAAAACATCTTTGCTCTCAGTCAGGTAAAAACATACTTTATATCCAAGGCTAGTCCACGTGTAAATCTGGGACTACTAAATCTTTGCTCAACAAGCCTTTAAAGCCTTATGTTTTTCTATTTTAAGATGAATGCCTTTTGTTGAAAGTTTATCAAGGTTGCTTGAGTGACACTGATGATTTATCTTATCACACCATATTTGAGGTAATTATTTTAGATAACTGAATATTTCAATAATTTAATTTTTACAATAGTATAATATATTCTCATATGTTTAGAACCAGTTCTTCAAAATGCCTACTGAATTGGTTTACCCGCTTTAAGATAGAGCATTTTCATGTGACATCACAGTGGCCATGTTGAGGTACCAAAACAATGCGATTCTATCCTTTTGGAATTAAACTCTGTTTTTATGCAAAAACTGCGCAAAAAATTCTATTGTTTGGTACACCAATATGGCTGCTTTGTCACGTGAGTGAAAATGAAAATGTTCTATGGGTTATCTCATTATGAAATGTTTTTTTCTTTTAGGTTATAGATCTAATTGAGACAATCTTATCAAGTAAAAATGAGGCAATCCCACTTTTCCTTGATTCAGAATGCCATTGCAGTCTTGAGGTATGAAACTTGTACATTATTTGAAAAATGAAAGTCGAAAGCATGAACCCACTTTGGGTGGAATGGGTTGTGTATGCTTCTAATGTGTTGTCCCCTCCACAAAACTTGTGGTCGGGGGATCAAGACTTGTGTCCATCTTGTGAATAGAATATGTTCTCTTCCTTGCCCGGGGGAGGGGGGGTACTCTTGCCCGTTTAGGGTAGGAATGTGCCGCTGAGCCCACTGAACCCTGTTCCAGAGTAAAATCGCTGAAATTCATACCCTGTTCCAGAGCAAGATTGCTAAAAAATTTTACCCTGTTCCGGTGTTGCAAAAATGGATACCCTGTTCCAGAGAGGAGAGATGTCATATACTCTGTCCCAGAATGAGCACAATTTTATATACCCTGTTCCAGAGTAGAATTGCTGAAAACCATACCCTGTTTGGCAGCACGTACATGTATAGCGAATAAAGGGGAGTACACCCCCCCCCCCCCCCCCCATCCCGGGCTTCCTTGCCATGAGGGTTTTTCTCCAGGTCCTCTAGCTTTTCTCCCTCCATTAAAATTGGCTTGTGAGTTGGGGTAAGAGGGGGACATGGGTGGGGTCACTGGTTCAGATCTTAACTAAATCTTATGCAGAGCTAAAAAATAATGGCCGGTCAATCATCAGTCATGATTACTGACGAAATTAGTTTGAGCTCCGGCATACCTCATTTCTGGCAAAAACAGTACTTGTTGAAATGACCAGCAAGGCAGCGATTAAGCTGGATAAGTTCCAAGTAGACCTGATATATTGCCTAGTGCTGGTGGCGATGATATCAATGATAGGGAGTTATTGTTTTCTTTCAACAGTTAATAAAATACCTGGTGCTTCTCTTGCACAAAAGGATGGTCTTTCTTAGAAATTTTCCTCCAGAAACTCTTAAGGTTAATCATAATAGCAGGTACATATATATTTGACTACTTTTGTTATATCTGCAACAGATCTTCCTTGCATTTGAAGCGAGGAGTGTTGTTACTGGTTAACTTGCATTTGAAACTGTTCTTTTTATTTAATCAGAGATAGTTTTCTGCTCTTGCGCCGTGGAATGTTTTTACTGGCCACCTTGCTTACAAATTCAAGTAGACTGCTAGCAGATCTGCATGTGGAAGTTGAGCAACAATATGTCAACCTTATCATTGGTGCAACACGTCTTTATGCCACAATCAAGGATATACCAGATGGAGAAGGTAGGAAACACAAGAGTTATCATTTTGAAAGCCTTACTGAATGGAGATGCTTTGTTGTGACCATAATAGATCTCCTTGGCTCTGGAGCGCTAGAGTGTAATGTTGTCCCATTTCAGACCATGTGTCATTCCCTTGAGAATAATATTCTTTGTTTGAGTTGTATCCATATTCACGTGTCTTCTCATGTGCAAACCTTAAGCAAATAAATGATACTCTAGGGAATGACATGTGGTCTGAAATGGGAAAACATTACGTCAGAGCTGAGGAGGTCTATTGAACAATGCATAAGCTATCTAGCTCTAGAGATGTTTTCGCATGAGTGGGAACAACACATCAAATTTGTAGTTGTACCATATCTTGCCGTAACTTTAACTAGACATTGTGATTGGATGAATTACTTGAAGACAAAATTAGGGGGGGGGGGGGGGGGGGGTAAAACTGGGTTTGAATTATCTCTTATTTTGCTGGCCCAGCCTAAAATGAGATTTAAAAAATGACCCTCCTACGTTTCCATGCAAGAAATGCAAATGAACTACCCCTAATGTAAATTATGTGATCCACCCTCTGTTTTTACATCCCCCCCCCCCCCCCCCCCTTGCTTTATGGCCAGTCCCTAATAAAGATGTCATTCCCAGGCATGTTATTGCAAGACCTTCTGGATTTTGAACATATTGAAGATGATGAAGTACAGCAAGATTATGATGAAGATGGCATAGAAGAAATGGATGTTGACACTTGATCGAAACATCACTGATATCCATACATGTAAATAGTCTGTAATATTTAGTGAACTATAGCACCCCACCTACCATTTGAAGTCTAACAATTCATGGTCCCCTCTCAGACAATAGAGAAACCAATAACCATTGCAGGAAAGAGGACATACCGATAAATTGCGTCGGCAAATCATGAGTGCTCGAAAATGTTCCTTATTTCAAATTTTCCCTTTGTTTCTGTGGTCAAAAACATTTTCCTCCAGTTTTCCAATTTCTTCCAATTTCCTCCAGTATTTCATCTTATTTACCACAATTTTTGTCATCTAGCCATCAAAATGTTGTGGACACATACAAGGCAGAGTCAAGTCGGAAAACTGGAGGAAATTGGTGAACTTACTATTGGTTAATTGCCAAAATGTTGATTGACAAAATTAATATCGCCATGTTCATTTTTACCTATTGTGAATATCTTCAACTTACTTTATCGTTCGATATCCATATTTTTCAAAAATTAAAGTTCTATTTTGTTTCAAAAATAGAAATTTACTTATTCATGCAAGTAGATAGAGTAATAGTTGTTCAATTTGAACTTTAGCAGAATAAATTTTGTGAAAACCAAGTAAGGGTAACAGAGTAAAGACAGAATTCTCCAACGATTTTCTTGTCAATTTTAGAAAAACATGCAAAAAAATGAAACAAAGGTATGGTCTTGAATATATTTTGTTATTTGTATAAATTCAAAGAAAAATAAAAAATATTAATTATCTTATTTCTTGGTTTTTAAATATTAAATTTTTTATGGTTAAAATTAAAGGAAAAAATGGAATATTCAACACAAAGTAGTACCAATAACTAGTATAGTAATAATGATATATTTTAATCCTTAATTCTGGTCGTTTTTTGAAAATACTCAGCTATTAAAAGTAGAACAGGAGTACATGGTTTATAAACAGATATAATACAAATTTATTATTACAGCACTTTTCAATCACACATGCAAAATCATTCAATCACCTGTTGCAACAAATAGAGTTTTTGTTGGTGTCAATCAAAGTGTTTCCATAACATTGTGAAACCCAAAGCTTACAAAGGCACATGCCTGTATAATGTTATGGAAAGGCCTAGATCGACGTCACAATGGCAAATTGAACACTTTCGTGCATGTGATTCAGAGGTGCTGTAAATAAAACTCAACAATACAAAATGAAAGCTTGTAAAAGATTTGTTCTGTTAGAGGTACTAGTACAAGTAGGAAGTTAGGACTAAGTTCTAACTACTGTACATGGTATGGCATACAGTAACACTGAAATGGCTTCCCATTGTTGTGCCAATATCATTATCCACACACATGAGAGGGGCACAGTACTGTGTGGAACATTCAACAGCCTAAGTTCTCGTAGTGCTTGTAATATCGTCAGGGCTTAAAATACTGTTGGTCATCCGTCCAGAGTTGGAAGTTGCATGATTAAATCTCTGCCTTGCTGGACATTTCAGCCAGAAATAGATGAGGTAGGTTATTTTAAGCCCTGTATCATAGCCTCCATATTGTTGTCTTCCAACATGGTAGCCATGTCTTTGTCCTTTTCCTAATATCTCGTGGGAAGAACTGTGCACTCTCTTTGTTGATATCCATCTTTCTAACCAAATAAAATATTTTCTTGATTATTTAGGTTTTTCAACATCTAACATAACAATAAGCATTTTTCTTGCTATGTTTTTTTTTTTGTTTTTGTTTTTAATAGTTGTACTGAATAGCATATGTTCCAACTGTCTGTCAATGTCGTTCTCTAGATCTTGGTTTGTTGTTTTAACTTCCATTCTTCCACATCTTCCTCATATTTTTCCATTGCTCTTTTCTTCACAAACAAATAGCTCTCCTTTTCTTCATCTGTCAAGTTGCGCCATCTTTGTCCCATCCGTTTCAACCATTCTTTCATGTTTTCATCTTCCCGTCTGGGAAAGTTGTCCTTCTCCATGTTAACAAAGTACAAAAATGGACCCCCAGGCTTCTTTGGAAAGTTAAGCAAGCGTAGTTTCTGTTGATGCAGCTTTTTCATCTTATCTTTAGCTAAATGATTCAAAAAATCTAGCTCTTCTTCATTTAGTTTTTCTTCAAAACCAACCACATCTGCCTCGTAGCGTTTAGTATCTTCCTCCAACTTCTTGTTCAATTCCTTCTTTTTCTCCTCTGGTACTTCTTTCCATTGATCTCCTAGCCTTCGAATAATCTCTTGAGCTTTCAAATTCGGATTTTCAAGATGAATTTTCGAGAAGTTTTCCTTAACAAACCTTGCAAATACCCCTGGTGGTTTTCGAGGTATCTTCTTGAGTGGAGCTTTAAATTCCACCATCTCTTCATCATAAATTCTCTTATATTCCCCCTTAATTTCGGGATCTAAATGAGCCCATTCTTCAGAAAGAAGCTTGTTAAGGTCCTGAAGTTTAAGTTCAGGATGTTCTGCTTTAAACTTAGCGATGTAGTCGCTTCGAAAACGTAAATACGGTTGAACTGGACGCTTGTATTTGCTGTCTTCTTCTGCCTGAAGTTGGCTCGAAGTTGCAAAATTGAACCTTGAGATCTTCCCAACAAGAACTCCAGTTACACATTTACCTCTTACCGCTATAGAAGAAGAAAGAAAACCTCTTGAAAAGGATAAAAAACTCATATTTTTACTTCTTCTCGTAAAATGAAAATGAACAAGAAACAAGAAGGCCGCCAAAAATACACGCATAATGCATTGTGGGATATCCGAAATTTCAAGGGAGGGGAGGGTAAGTTAGTGTTCGTGTTGAATTTCATACAGTCAGTAATACCTCGATTTTAATCAAGGCGTTTAAAAGCAGACCCCTTATCAAGCGGACACCCTTTATTAAGTGGACAATGCAAAGTTCCCAATATCATGCACCCATATAATTATAGTAAAACAAACCTCTCTCTAGACCCTTTTAGCTTGGATGTACTGTGTTTTCCCATTTCAGACTATGCCATTCTCTAGGGCATCACCTTTGTTTAACAGTTATGACCCCCCAGTTATGCATGAGAAGACACCTGAATATGGTTAGAACTAAACTGTTATACTCAACAAGGGAATGACGACACATTTTCGTGAAAAAAAACAACAAATGCATCCAAGCCATTTGTCATTCTGGATGGAGTTAATTGACCTTATCTATTTTAAATGAAACACAAAATAATCATTTTTATTATTTCATGAAACATGATTTTGACCATTTAATATCCCCTGAAACATGATTCATGTCCCCCTTTACCACCCTGTATTCAGCATAAACCCAGACAAGGGCCTGAAGGTGATCAGCATAATGCAGTTCCATTGTATTTTTCCTCAGAATTGCAAACTCATATGTCATAAAGAAATTTTCATCAGAAGGCTTCAACTTGTTTACCATTTTACCAATTGCCAAGCAGAAATCTAGATATTATCCAATAAGAGCAATTAGTGACAAAATCTATTGTTAAAATGGTTGAGTTAACATAGAACATATCTACAACCTAAAACTTTTCAAAAGTATTGCACACTGTAATCATAAGCTTAAAAAAGCAATCCATGAAAGATTCATGAAAAGGATACCACATGCTTGGTATAAGAGGAAAATTTTACTTTTTGTAGTTAATACAAGCTTAATATAATTACCCATGCTTTGGTCAAACATTTTAATGAAAGAATAAGAATGCTTAAAGACATTAATTTGCAACCTTGAAAATTGTACACCTCTAATAAACTTGTACATCCATTCCACTACACAGGTCATGGTACATTTATAACAAGATAATTTGAACTTAATGAACTTAACACACTTATTGTAATAATAAGCTAAACAATGAACTTAAGGTAATTCCCTTGTTTTGCACTGCGCATTTTTCGGCGCATGCAACTGAAAGCATGGAACTAACAAAGTTTAGGCATTTTTCTTTTGGAAACTAAATAAGAAACATGTTCAAAACCAATTTTCACTTTTTTCTCTTTTTTGAGTAAAGAAATTGCAATTTTTATCGGACTCGCCTTAGTCTCCACTCGGAAATGTGTCAGTTTTCGACTATTTTGAGATGTTTTTTCAAGATAAGTCAAAAAAGAGAATGGTGACCCCCATTTTTTATTTCAGATTTTTGATAAATATTTTGAAATATTTTGATGGGAATAGTTGACATGTGCAATTTTTGGTCTTTGGTAGAGGCACACATACCTGCATTTTTCACTACCGGTAATAGTTAAAGAGTCATAGTCATCTAATGACTTTGAATAATTTAATTACCGGCGTTTGCATTGCTACGCGGCCACCCCAGACAAAAATCGCAACATGCACTTTGCAATAGACTGCCGTCAATCAAACACATTGATGCCATTTACACGCGTGTGTGATTCAAAAGGCGCCAAAACTTTGGTTGATTGTTTATAAGTATTATGAGGCACACTCACTGGGCCTATCCGGGCCGATCCAAACGCGTGTAAATGATGTCAACTTGTTTGATTGACGGCAGTCTATTGCAAAGTGCACGTCGCGATTTTTGTCTGGGGTGTCCGCGTAGCAATGCAAACGCCGGTAATAGTATAGATTATCTAGTAAACATGAAGGTTCTTGATTACAGCTTCAGGTTGCTACCCTATTTCACCCTTAAATTGACATATTTAGAGAGCATCTAGCGAAAAAACGAGAATGGCAACCCCATCTTTTTATTACAGTTTTTAAATGTCCATAACATAATTAATGTCTATGCAAAGTTTCAGGACAAAGTTATCGGCAAAATTTCTTTCAAGGGAATTACCTTAACACGCTTATTGTAGGCGTATGACCTATAAAGGAGAAAACTACACTTCGTGCAGACATCCTTCGTGCAGACAAGCTTATGATGAGGTGGATTAAGGCATCAGTCAACGTTGAAACCCTCCAACTTCATCCACGCTAAACATGCTTTTCGGGTCATCTTTTTCCACTTCAAACTTCTGAGAGGATTCTTTGCTTGCTTCTCTAAAGCTCTGCTTGTCTTCTTCGCTCATATCTCGCCATTTTTTAGCCATTTGTATATTCCACTCTGCTATACTCTGGGTGGAATCTCTAGGGAAGGCTTCCTGGGCAGCTTTAATAAAATGTCCAAATGCTGTTGCTTTTTTGGGAAGATCCATGCTTATAGTACTATCTTCTTGTTCAGATACATGTTCACATGCATTCTGCTTCAAGGCCTCAATGACTTTTTGATGAGCGTCCAATCCTTCCTCAAAGGATATCAGTTGTTGTTTGTACTGCTCCACTCTTTCTACGAATTTCTCCCTGTAGGCTTTTTTCTGGTCTTCGGTGGTATTTTTCCATTTTTCTCCGATCGCACGAATCAATTCATTCTGTTTTGAATGTGCATTATTTGCACGTTCTTCCTCGATGTGATCTTCATAAAATAAATCAAATACAGATGGAGGTTTGGATGGTTTTGTGCGAGCTTCTTTGTTGATTTTTCCGTCTGAAGTGTATTCACGAGGCATGATCTTGTACACTGTACGACTGTGTTGCAAAGCCATTCGTCTTAGCATCATTAAACTCATTGCAAACCCACGAAAGTTTAAAATAAGAAGCACAGACGAAGAAGAAACCGTTTTTCCTATTGATCTATGACAGATGACCTCTTGATTATACGGGGTGCCGGGATTTCCCAGACGAAACAACTGGAGTGCCAAAGGCACCTAGTAACAAATCCCCTCGTCCCCTCCCCTAACTGGCAATTACTTGCCAGGAAATGATAGCAGCCGGACCCGGAAATACGTCACAACACAGGAGCCCCATAACTACCAAGTTCATGTAAAACAAAATGGCGGCCTACAAGGTGCTTCACGATGCGTTAAGATTGAATCATCATTTTTTTACAGCCTTTAGGACTACAGACAAAATTACCTCATTATATCGTAGGATAAGTACTAAAGAAATCTCTGTAGAAGTAGAAGTAGGTGGAAGGTATGTTTTTTAAGTGGTTTTGTTAGTCTATAAATATCACGTCATGTTCTTGTGTTACTCTGCTGAACTTTTTTGTACACGATATTTTCTTTAGGCCTCTGCGTTTTTCTACTGGAAAACTAGCTTTCATTGCAGATGGTTCAACCGTTGCTCAGGTATGATATTAGTACATCTGTGAAAAAAATATTTAGCGAGCCATACAGCTCATATTTTATAATGGAGTTACATAAGACCTGTCACATTTTTCTAATTTGGGCTTCCTGTGTCACGTTAATGTATTGTGCAGTACGGGGATACCTCAGTTTTGGTCACAGCTTCAAGCTCCAAGACACCTACAGAAAATGCCTTCCTACCTCTTGTGGTGAGTAAAATTTTTTTTGAGGAGGGGGGGCTGCTTTCTGATCCCCAAAATATTACAATGATTTTTCTGACGTGGGTGTCTGCTTCCAAGTATACGCCTGGCATGGCTAGCTTTCTCCACTATGAGTCCTACAGGTTGCATTGTGGCATTGATTCCTGCTATATGTGAATACAGTTTGTCTGATGATTGTTCTTCAGGTTCTCTGGTTTCCTTTCTCATCAAAATCAAACATAGTGGCAGTGAATGTTGAGTGTGTCATCTAGATGTCTTTGTTGTGTGCATGCAACATCATCTTTGGTATACCCATGCTTCTTCATGTCCTAAAGAATGTGAGGATGGCAAGGATGATGGCCCTCGCACACACATACACAAAAGAAAAAAACAGTCCTTGATGCTTTACGATGCTAAGGTCCCCATTATTATGAGGGGGAAGAGAGATTGGCATAAACATTATATTTACCAGTCATGTAAATTTATCATTTCTCATTTCTAGGTTGATTACAGAGAAAAAGCTTCTGCAGCATGTCTTATTCCTGCCAATTTTCTCCGAAGAGAATTAGGTCCCAATGATAGGGAAATTCTTGTGTCCAGATGCATAGGTAAACTGAAGGAATAGAAAACGTGTGCAAGTGCTGTGTGCAGTTATGAAGAACACAGGGGTTGGCAGAACGCAATAGTAGTGTTTGAAGAAGCAACGCGTAGCAGAGTGTTTCTCGAGTGTTCTGCCAATCCCCAAGTGCTTTATAACTGCAACCTCCCTGGGGGTTTGGGAAAAGGATTGAAGTAATAGGGTTCAAGATGCACTCTCCAGGGTAAAATCCTAGTTACTCAAAACCATGGTACATGGTCTCAAGACAGAAATAATTGGAAGCTCAAGGTATTCAAGGATTTATTTGAGGTAACAGAAACTTACTGTAAATATTTTGTTTTTCAACATAGATCGATCACTGAGGTCTTTGTTCATGAAAGGTTACTTTTATGACACACAGGTAAGGACATCATTATGTTCCCAATGAATCATTTATTTTGCATGCAGGGCTTGAAATAATTGCTGTTCAGTCCCCGATTATGATCACTAGTTTAAGCTACTAGGTTATATCTTGTGTCTGGCTGAAAGTTGCTGGTGAGAATGACTGACAATGCAAAGATTAGTGCGGGCAAGTTTTAATTCTGGCCAGACATTGTTTGCTGACCAGCTATTATTTTAAATCTGTGTGTTGCAGTTGTGAGCTAGCTGCTAATTAATATCATCATTAAAAAACTTTATAAGCATCAAATAAATGTGGTTTGCAGATTTCTCTGAAGGGGGGAGCTTGGAATCACTTTTGGAATTCTTTGGAATTCTTCTTTCTTGGAATCTTTCCAATTCCTTTATAGTAAGTTGGCATCACATTCAGATGAATACCCTGTCCAGATATAACACAGGCTATAATTCCTTTACTTAAGCAAAAACATGCTCCATCATGAATGTTCCCCAAACAACTTATGTGTCCTGTTAATCTTTCTTATCAATCTACTAGGAATGGTATTAAAATGTATATTATTATAATCATTATTCCAGATTATGTCGAACCTTTTAGCAACTGATAGACTTAATGATCCTGACATAGCAGCAATAAATGGAGGTAATTATATCAAGGACTAATTTACTTATAAGTGTCAATCATTATATTCACATGTAAGATTTGACAAAAATAAATAAACTTTCTCAAAATCTTGTCTTTCTTTGGTCAAATCCGTCTTTCTAAGACATGCCCCGCACTTAACTTGATCCAGTAACTTAGCAAGTGTGACTCGCCAAAAATCGACTTCTTGATTATAGGGCCACAGGTTTGCTAGCCACTCCATGGCTTTTAACTGCTTCCCTTAGCTTGTAAGACAAGGATGATTGGTCTAAAAATAAGACTGATTTATTTTAAGACAGTTTTTGATCTGTGTACATAAAGTTTATATTGAAAATGTATATGCAATATGTAGTATGAAATGTAATATTTTGAAATGAAATGATATGAAATGTAATGAAATGTAATGTAATGTAATGTATTGTAATGTAACGAATGAAATATATATTATTGTAGTTCTTGATAAGTTTAATCAATTTAAACTAATATGTTTAATAAATTTGATTTAAGCTTCAAATATAAACCTACTTTTCAGTTTTATCCAAATTTCTTTTCTTATGATCAATATATTGTAAAGCGTTGTTAAAGCCATGCGATATTGATGCTATATAAAATACTCTTTATTATTATTATTATTATTTGTTATGAGTATAATTTATTTAATTTATCAATTAAAAACAATATTCTCTTCTTATAGCATCAGCGTCGTTAGCTATATCAGATATACCATGGAGAGGACCAGTTGGTAAGCTGTCTGCTAATGCCTGGTTTTTGCTATAATAGATAATTAAAATTCTGATTTTTGTGCTTCCATTACCCCTGTTTTGAAAATGAAATGAGGTCTATTGTGCTTGCATTAATGCTTGTGTTTGTGTCTTAATAGTCCTCACAGCTGTAGCTCTGTTTAACTTGGGTGTAATGTCTTCCCATTTCAGGGCATGTGTCCTTCTCTTGACAATAAGATTCATCTGTCTTCTTATGCATAACTGTTGAGCAAAGAAATGAATTTTCTCAAAGGAATTACATGAAGTCTATAGAGCATAATAGATAATTCTATTACATTTTGTATAGATATTGTATTTCAAATACCAAAAAAGATCTTTTGTTACTAATCTTAGGTGCTGTTAGAATAGGAGATATTGATGGAGAGCTTGTTGTGAACCCATTGCCACAGGATATGGACAAGAGTCAACTCAATCTTGTGGTAACAAGCAGTGAACACAAAATTAGTAAGTCTCACTATATTCTGCGAACTCTGTAGTTGCGAGCTGCATAGTGAAATCTGCTTTTTCACTGCCGTCAGTTAAAAATAATCAGTTGGTATCTTTAATGTTCTTGAATGGCGACAGTGAAAACGCCATTTCACAACAAGCCATTGGAATGTCTGAGTTTGCAGAATATGGAAAACTGCAATAAGGAAATAAAAAAATCCAGATTCCCTCAATTGGTGAAAGCTTTGGGAATCAAGGGTAGGGTAGCAATAGTACACTTGCTTCTCCCCTCTAGGTTCTTGGATTCCTGGACTTGGCATCACATGCTAGCCGAGTTTGTTAGGTCTCTCTCTTGATTCGTGGGTTTTCTATGGGCTCTCTGGCTTTCCTCCCTCTCCTCAAAACCTAACAAGCTAAATTCCAATCCAATTCAACTAGAGTCTTGTATTTCTTGTTCATTTATTCCTTGCTATAGTCATGATAGAGGGATCAGCAATGGAGATAGATGATGCTAGATTCTGTGAAGCTGTTAAACTGGCACATCAGGAGGTGAGATGGAACTCTTTCGAGTGAAAGAAAAATAGTATAAGTATTAGACCTTGTCAGTAGGGTGTTGGTATGGTGTCAGTAGGGTGTTGATAGAGTGTCAGTAGGATGTTGGTAGGTTGTCAGTAGGGTGTTGGTAGGGTGTCAGTAGGGTGCCTGCTAGGGTGTCAGTAGGATGTTGGTAGAGTGTTAGAATGGTGTTGGTAGAGTGTCAGTAGGATGTTGCTAGGTTGTCAGTAGGGTGTTGCTAGGTTGTCAGTAGGATGTTGGTAGGGTGTTGGTAGGTTGTCAGTAGGGTGTTGGTAGATTGTCAGTAGGGTGTTGGTAGGTTGTCAGTAGGGTGTTGTTAGGTTGTCAGTAGGGTGTTGTTAGGTTGTCAGTAGGGTGTTGTTAGGTTGTCAGTAGGGTGTTGTTAGGTTGTCAGTAGGGTGTTGGTAGGTTGTCAGTAGGGTGTTGGTAGGTTGTCAGTAGGGTGTTGGTAGGGTGTCAGTAGGGTGCTGTTAGGTTGTCAGTAGGGTGTTGTTAGGTTGTTAGTAGGGTGTTGGTAGGTTGTCAGTTAGGGTGTCAGTAGGGTGTTGGTAAGGTGTTAGTAGAGTGTCAGTAGGGTGTTGGTAGGTTGTCAGTAGGGTGTTGGTAGGTTATCAGTAGCTCTTTCTCATCCAAATAGATGAGCAGACGTCCATGGAAGTGGATTATTGACTTACTTTATTTCATTTCTATTTGATCTAGTCTCAACCAATTATTAGTGCAATCAAAGAATTACAGTCATATGCTGGGAAAGAAAAAAGAGAATTCAATCCATTTGTTCCACAAGAAGAACTCAATAAAGCCATAGACAAATATGCTGCAGAAAGACTAGATGAAATATTTTCAAACTTCAGTTTCACAAAGGTGGGGTGAATTGGTAAATTATGATAGAGTACATTCTTGTCACAATGTTGGATAATGATGATGATGATGATGATTTTGTAACATCATTTGTTTTACCACAATTGTAAATTTTCTCGCGCGCTGATTGGTTAAAAAACGTCGTAAATAAGAGGCCATACCAACAAATGGCGTCATGCAAGATTTCGTGCAGTCTATTTCCTAGAGTTTTGTGAGTTTTGTAGTAAAAAACAAATTTACGATGGTTTAGCGTGGTACGTCCTCTTATTTACCACGACATTGACCAACTTTTGACGTCATATCGTGGTAAATAAGAGGACATACCACGCTAAACCATCGTAAATTTGTTAATTTTGTCAATGCCTCTTGCAACTTGATACCTTTCTGTTTTAGATGCAAAGAGATGAACAAATTTTCAAGTTACGAGATGAGTGTATTGAAAAATTCCAAGGTAACCAAAAACATTTTTTCTTTGACTTGTTGATGTTTCTCTGAATGCTGTTGTAAGTGAACACGGTTCATATCCTGTATATTCCTTTCATGTTTTTAGAAGAATTACCTGAAACCAGCAAGTTATTAATAGAGCAAGCATTTTATAATATTAGTAGAGCGGTATTAAAAAAGAATATTATGGACAAAGCTCAAAGGTATGTATTGTATTTTTTTAAAATTTTTTTGATACTTTAATGTTATTAGTGTCATTCATGTGTCTTTCACGTGTTTATGCCTTTTCATACAGGTGTGATGGCAGAAGTTTCAACCAACTGAGAGACATCAAATGTGAATTAAACTTATTTGATACCCTACATGGTTCTTGTTTGTTTGATAGAGGAGAAACACAGGTATGGGTTTTTAGCTGGGATGGTAATCTGTATACATAATTGAAAGGATGACACACCTTTTCTTCTTGTTTATAAGGTGTTCTGCACAGTAACCTTTGGATCTGTTGGTGCGGCAGCTAAAACGGACAATGTCTCAGTTGCTTTAGGGTAAGGATAATATTATCAGGGGGTAGATATCAGTAAGAATACACATCTTTCCTGTAAACAGCTCTTAAAAAAGGTTGGTGTTGTGGTAATGCACTCACTCTTATGGGCTCTGAGCTCTCAGGTTCAATTGCTGGACTTGGTATCACATGTGAGTAGAGTTTTTCAGTTCTCTCCCTTGATTGGAGCTTTCCCTGTGGATTCTTCTTCTTTTTTTTTTAGATCTATAGTTAGCAGTAACTTTGACCAGCTCAGAGGTCATTTCAGAGTATCGATCTGTGAGTTAGCCATGTTCTGACTTAGATCAGCACAGAGGTTGTTTCAGGGTTGAATCTGTAAGTTAGCCATGCCTTGACTTAGATCAGCCCAGAGGTTGTTTCAGGGTTCAATCTGTGAGTTAGCCATGCCCTGACTTAGATCAGCCCAGAGGTTGTTTCAGGGTTCAAAAACATTGGGTTGAAAAGTAAGAACACTGTACTTTGTATTTATGATTTTATCTCTTTTTTAGAGGTGACAAGGAAAAGCCATTTATGTTACATTATGATGTAAGTACTGTACTGTACTAGTTCATCGTTGCTCAGATTACTTCCATTTTCACAATTCCATGACCCAGACAAATAAATCAGGATGCTTTGCGGCCAACCCGATTATTGGAATCAGAAATCAGGAATTGTACAAGTGTTATTTTAGATTCCTGTTTCAGAAATCAGAAAACTTACTTTTCGGCACTGCCTAGGTATATTGCATAGGCGAAAATACAAGTTTGAAGGAGAGAATCTAGGATTTTGGATTTCCGTTTCCCGAATCAGAAATCGCATTTCTGTTTTCTAAATCACGAATCAGAAATCACAATCTCACTGACATACGACAAAACACCACGTGTAGGGGAGGGGTGACCACTCGAAAATGCTCTTACTTCCGGTATCATTCACCTGCGCTCTATCACCCCACCCCTAGTCCAATAGTTGTAGCTGTTGTTGATCTTCCGCTTAGACAAACATTGAACGATCTGCCGCTATCCATAAGGAACACTCCATCCACTAAATCTTTTAAAGGAAAACTTAAGACATTCCTATTTGACGCATAAATAATTATATTAATATTTAATTAAAAATTATATTTTGATAGCTTATTATTATTATTATTATTATTATTATTATTATTGCAGTGTATATATATATATATTTATTCATTTAATCACTATTTATTGATTTATTCTATATTGTAAGAGAATTGAGATATTATGTAATGCGCTAGAATAAAATTATTATTATTATCAAATTATTGAACCGTGATCCCCTGGGTAGTATATTACTGTAAAATTGTGCCAAACTGATAAATTCAAACTTAGCTAAAAAGATCTCAGTTGTTCTGTCAGTGATTACGAAAAAAAATGAGCTTAATAGATTCCCTCAATGTCCAAGACGAAATAAGAAAGATTCTCGATGCTGGAGGATTCTTACGGGACGTGGAAAGGTATTTTAAAGAGAATTATCCTAACAAAAAGTATAACTTTTTCACGTGGTTGGTAATCTTAACGGAAGTTCAACAACAGCTACAACTATTGGACTAGGGGTGGGGTGATAGAGCGCAGATAATGATACCGGAAGTAAGAGCATTTTCGAGTGGTCACCCCTCCCCTACACGTGGTGTTTTGTCGTATGTCAGCAAGATTGTTATTTCTGATTCGTGATTCAGAAAACAGAAATGCGATTTCTGATTCGGGAAACGGAAATCCAAAATCCTAGATTCTCTCCTTCAAACTTGTATTTTCGCCTATGCAATATACCTAGACAGTGCCGAAAAGTAAGTTTTCTAATTTCTGAAACAGGAATCTAAAATAACTCTTGTACAATTCCTGATTTCTGATTCCAATAATCAGGTTGGCCGCAAAGCTTCCTGATTAAATAGCTATATTTAGACGTCGAACTGCTGGAAATAGGCCCCTTTACCTTGGGCATAAAGTTTTCCCCATTCAGACCATGTGTCACTCGCCTGAGAATAACATTCTTTATTGGAGTTGTATCTATGCTCATTTGTTTTCTCATACACAACCGTTAACCGACGTGTGGTCTGGAATGTTAAAACATTAAACCAAAGGTAAAGAGATCTATTTCCAGCAGTTCAAAGGAAGCAAAAAAACATAACATCTTTCTCCAAGTTGGTTGCATAAAAGTTTAGGAAAATGTGTGTGCTGATACTGTTGTCGAAAACCTCTTGATTCTTAAAATGCTTGTAATAATTGTTTAGGTATTAATAATAAATTGTTGATATTATCTGAAATATTATTTTGCAGTTTCCACCATTTGCAACCAATGAGATAAAAAGACCAGGCAGAGCTGGTCGCAGGGAAATTGGTCATGGTAAGTAAAATCAAGGGTAGTGTGGTGGTGGTATACTCACCTTGGACCTCTGGGGTCTCAGGTTTGATTCCTGGACTCAGAGTCACATACATTAGGGAAATCAAGGGTAGTGTAGTGGTAGTATACTCACCTTGGACCTCTGGGGTCTCAGGTTTGATTCCTAGACTCAGCATTACTTGTGAGCAGAGTTTGTTAGGTCTCTTCTTTAATTCAAAGGTTTGTCTCTGGGTTCTCCAGTTTTCTTCCCTGTGCAAGACCTAACATGCTAAATTCCAATTTGATCTTTGAGTTAGCTGTGCCTTGACTTAAATCAGCCCATAGGTTGTTTCAGGGCATCAATAAAATTTGAAGGTTTGAATTTTTGGCAATTCGTAGCGGGGGTTTTGAGAAATCTCTTAAGTGGTTTCGATAAAAATATCAGTGTTATCATTCGATGTTTTTTCATTCTAAAGGCTCAATTGGAGAGAGAGCATTAATTCCTGTACTTCCAAAAGAAATGCCTTTTACTCTAAGGCTAACATCGCAAGTACTTGCTTCTAATGGTAAGCTTTTCCATTTTCTTTATTAAGCCACAGGCACACGGTGCAATATTAAGCAGAATATTGCAGGTAATGTTGCTGACGTAGGATTGTTCTCTGCTTCAGCAACATTGCGTGTAACAATTGCTTCATGTGACATAGCTCACAACATTGATTGCCTGCAGCATTGTGCATTGAGCGTACAGTGCTTCTCAATATCTTACATTAAATGGTTGTCACAACCAAGTAGGTTTTGGTGGACGTCAATCAAGGTGTTTCCATGACAACCCATAATCACTTGCCCTAGTAAACTTTGTCTTTTCCAACATTGTCATGGAAACACTTTGATTGGCATACACCAAAACCATTTTTTCGCGATGGAAAGTTATACAATTTTGCTGTAGTCTGAGATCTCTGTGTTTGTTCTTTAGGTTCTTCATCAATGGCTTCGGTTTGTGCTGGTAGTTTAGCCATGATGGATGCAGGTTAGTAAGCAGTCAATAATAGTGCATGTAGAGCTCAGAATCACAGAAGTTGCTGTCCATTACTGTAGTTTTTGATATTCTGTGAACTCGGTAGTTACAGTCTGCACACTGACATTTGGTTATCACTGCCGTCAATCAAAAATAATCAGTCAGTACCTCTTATACTCTTGACTGGCGGCAGTAGATAAACAATTTCACAGCACAGTTGAAATGTCTGAGTTCACTGAATATCGAAAACCACAGTAAGGTATCATGGGAAAAGTTTGACCAGAATCTTTTTTTTTTTTTTTTAATCCATGCAATATTTTGTAGGTATACCAATAGAAAAGCATGTAGCTGGTACAGCATGTGGACTGGTAACTAGTGATGATGCAAATGATGCTACAAAACCTGACGTTGAAGAATATCAGATGTTGACAGATATACTGGTATGTACGATATACAGCAGTAGCAACAACGACAACGAAAACAGCAACAACAGCAGCAGCAACAACAACAGCAGCAACGACAGCAGCAACAGCAGCAGCAACAACAGCAGCAGCAACGACAGCAGCAGCAACGACAGCAGCAGCAACAACAGCAACAGCAACGACAGCAGCAACAGCAGCAGCAGCAGCAATGACAGCAGTAGCAACGACAGTAGCAGCAACGACAGCAGCAAATTACGACAGTAGCAGCAGCAACGACAGCAGCAGCAACGACAGCTACAACGAGTTAACCATCAAGAGGATGATGAACAATGATAGATGACTAAACATGACTGGTTTTGAAATTCCACCAATCCCTACAAACCTCTATCTCTGTGAGTTATTAACCAACCTTCCTGAATATCTCTTAACAGGGAATAGAGGATTACCTTGGTGATATGGATTTTAAAATAGCAGGAACACGACAAGGAATAACATCTTTACAAGTAAGAAAAAAATAGAAAAATCTTCCTTCAAATTGCAATAGAAAATTAAATCTGTGGGGACGTGTATCCTTCATACACACTCCTTACTACATTCGAATATTCTAACCTCTAGTTTTTCTTATGTGTCATATAAATAACACGTCGTTTTCTTAAGGCAGATTTCAAAGTCCCTGGACTTCCAATGCATATAATAGAAGAAGCTGTTAAACGAGGCTCAGGTTGGTTCTGTATATTTTTGGTGTATGAGGCGACGTTACGCTATAAAATGCATGCCCCTTGCATCTTGTCAAGCTGCACGATATATTACTTGGTCTTGTTACAGCCTTGCCGCAAACGTTGCGAGAAGTAGAATCAAGTTCTACTTTTTTAACGATGGTGGCAACAATTTCGAGACTGGCTAGTGTAGCACCCCTCCTGCAACGTATCTCTCAACGCGTGATTTTTATTGCTTCAGTCTACTATTTGCCACGGTCGAATCTGTGGTACAATTTGCATGAAACTTTGCCAGGAGTAACATACCTTGTCGATGCAACTGAACTACAACGCACTTTTTGTATCCGGCAAAAAAATTGCGAGACAAGTTTCAACGAACGTTGCATACTGTTACACCACCTTATTGGCCCCACAAATTGTTTCTCAACATAACTTTGTTGTTTTGTAGAGGATCGAATCAAAGTATTAGATATCATGGATAATGTAATAAACGAAGCAAGACCGACAAGGAAAGAAAACTGTCCAACATCAGGTAAACCGACCATTGCAAGTATAGTAAACCCAATAAAAAGCGGCCACCTATGAAGAGGCTAACCTCTATAATACGGCCAACCTCTATAATGAGGCAAACCTCTATAATGAGGCAAACCTCTATAATGCGGCCAACCTATATAAAGCGGCCACCTATGACGTTGTAGTATTTTTGAATAATTAAGTATTAATGGTCTAAGTAATGTTTAATAAACGAGGAGTGTTTTATCGGGTATAAAACACGAGGCGCAGCCGAGTGGTTTTAGACCCGATAAACCACGATCTGCGAGATTATTGAACGGCTTAGAAAACTTATGATGTTTGTTCTCATTGTGTACCGATTTTTTTACGAAATGAACCAAGTTTGATAGAGAAAATCCAAGTTAAAGTTTATGCAAATGAAGACGAATCTTTATCAGATATAAAATCACCTTCATGGTCATGATTTCTATTGTGTTTTCTTCATGAATTATTAATGAGTTTTCTAATAGATAATAATGTATTTTTGTTGAAGGTATAATTACTGTTCCTGCTGCGAAGAGAGGTAAACTTATAGGTCTTGGTGGGATGGTGATAAAAGGATTGGAACAAGAGCTAGGTATGAAAATAGAATGGTTATCATCATTATCATTACCATCATCATCATCACCATCATCATCAACACCACGATCACCATCATCATCAACAACATCATCATCACCACCACCATCATCTCCATCATCATTACCATCATCTCCATCATCATTACCGTCATCTCCATCATCATTACCGTCACTCTCCATCATCATTACCATCATCATCAACAACAACGATATCATCATCATTATCTTTATCACCACCACCCTCATCATCATCATCATTATCATCACCACCACCATCATCATCACCACCACCATCATCATCACCACCACCATCATCATCACCACCACCATCATCATCACCACCACCATCATCATCACCACCACCATCATCACCAGCATTATTATCATCACCGTCACCATCATCAACAACATTATCATCACCAACATCATCTATATGACAGATTCTATATGCTTTCCATGTTCTTAACAGGAATCACCCTCACACAAGTAAACGAAGAAGAATATGCTTTATTCGCACCCAATAAAGTTACATACGATGAAACAATCAAAAGAATCGATGAACTCTTAGTGGAAAAGAGCATCTTCGAGGTTAGTTATTCGTCCTATATTATGCTAAAGAAATAAAAAATACCAGCGACGACGAAAAAAAGAGAAAGAAGAGGAAAGGGATGGGAAAGAATGGGGAACTAAGCAAGGAAGGAGTAAGATTGAGAAGTGATGCAAAAGATACAGATAGAAAAGGGATGGATTGGTTTTGGAAAGAGAGAAAAGTCGTTTCACTTTATTTTTATTAATTTATAATTCTCCTTAATTCTATTTCCTCCCATCCACTTTCTTCCCTTCCCACTCCATCCCATCTTAAATCATACTTTGTTTTCCATAGGTTTTCTATCGTAGTTTTTTCTTCTTTTCTTTGCCTTCCTTCTTTCGCAACCGCAGCATATTTTCTCATTTTACTCGTTTTTCTTTCTTCTAAGGACTTGTCCTCACGTTTAGAAGTGGGAGCGATTTATCAAGGTAGAATTGTAGAAATAAGGTAAGATAGATATTCCTTGATCATCCATTCATCAGGACATCTCTCACCTCTGAGGTCTCGGCTCAATTTCTGGGCCCGGCGTCGCATGTGACTGACCAGTTAAATATGTCTCGCCTTACAGGGCATACGGTGTGATGGTGGAGGTATTCCCAGATTGTCCAACCGTGCTACTTCACTCAAAAGAGCTTGATCATCAACAGGTATGTGAAATAGATAAAACAAATACGAAAAGTGAACTAAAAACAGCAAAAATCTGCAATAAACTTGAGGAGAGGGAGAGAGTCCTTGTGAAACGCCTTTTGCGACACAAGTCAAAGGTGCAGGAGTCAAGCGAGTAAATATTTTTTGCCAAGAAAAGTTTTGTTCAAGTCTTACCCAAAAAAATCTCTGAGTTGATCAGTCACTGCATGACTAACTGCAAGATCAAATTCGGAAGTTAGCCTGTTGAGTTTCACGGAGCGAGGAAAACCGGAGAAAAAGCCTCAAATCAAAGAAAAGACCCAACACATTCTACTCACATGTGATGAGGAGACCAGTCAATGGAACCCGAACCGAAACGTCATTATCTTTACGTCGTTTTCTTTTTTCTTTCCAGGTTCATCCAGAAAGACTTGGTTTCAAGAAAGGTGATTCATTAACCTTCAAATACCTCGGAATTGACAAAATTGGACGAGTTTTAGCATCAAGAAAAGCAGTTCTTCCACCTTCTGCTAAACCTTCTCGACACCCAAGAAACAGAACTCGTAGCTTTAGGAAGGATAAAACAGAGCATGGGGACAATATTCTGAACTATCTTGACAGAAATGATCGATGATATATCTATTGATGTGTTAGTGGTGTGAGGACTCTTAAGCTACGGATGTAAATATCATTCTCGTATGTATCAATGTTAAGACCTTAGCCTGAGGGTGATAAGAGAACTGACCCAGGCACGCCCCACCCCGCCCACCAGTCGAAAGCTTAACATTGATAGATGCATTTATGATAAAGCAGTTTTAGATTATTTTATATGCTATGTGTCAATCAATCCTTAAAGAAAATCTAACAGGAAGGGCCGATAAGATCATTTGTTGGAGTTGTATTCATATTCATCTGTCTTCTCATGCACAACCGTTAAACAAAGAAAAGATACTCTAGGGATTGACACGTGATTTGAAATGGAAAAACTTTCGCCCAAGTTAAAAAAGTCAAAGTTCATCAACCATTAATTTCTGGTACACCTGCATTTATTCGTGTTGGAAAAGGTTAGCCTACCAGAGACAACGAAAAAATTACTTCACTCGTACAATAAGCCTTTTCATAGTTTAAGAATCGATTCGACTGCGCATGCGATTTTATCCCGAATTTCTCACCTTCTTTTGTTTAATTAAGAACAAAAGAAGGTTTAGACAAAAGAAGGTGAGAAATTCGGGATAAAATCGCATGCGCAGTCGAATCGATTCTTAAACTATGAAAAGGCTTATTGGTTTGATCACTCAGACTGCTCTTTATATAAAGGTTCAAACGCTAGGGCGAGGGTTTGCATTGAATTTCAATTAAGAGCCGAGCAAGTGCGTTGTAACTGGTTTAAAAAACAACCAAGCCCTATTGTTAATGTTTGATGGAAGATTTGAATTTCGATAGAAAACCTGTCTTGGGGTTGAATTCAGCCCCGCTCTCCCCTGTTAGTATCAATGTTGAATTCAAAACCCAGGACAGGTTTTCAATCGAAATTCAAACCTTCCATCAAACATTAACAATAGGGCGTGGTTGGTTTTTAAACCTAAGACCATATACATTTCAAATAAACTTGAGACCCCCCTAGCTGTAAAATGAATTATTTACTTTGAGCTACTCCTCCTATCTTTGCATCATTCTTACTTCATGCCTCCCCCCGTTTGGTTTTTCAGCCTCCCCGGCGTCCTGATATTAATTATCTCTTATCTAAAACTGCGCCACAGCTGATAAAGTTGTGTAATTCAACGTTGCCAGCTGTGGCGCAGTTTTTCAAAACCATTGTATTCTTGGGGTGCATGCATAATATCTGACAAAACCGCCACAGATTTTGGTTGATTTTGACAAAATATTTGATTTTGGCTTTTGTGATGTCATCCAACATGGCAGCCACTTCTTTCGTCCATTTATTCTCATGGAAAGGGATGCACGCCATCAATTGTATTCGGTATTGTAAAACTGCGTCACTGTTCAAATAAAGTTGATACGAGTTATGTTTAGAAATCACATAAGGCTTGAGAGATTCAATTGCAGCTGATGTCCCGTTCGCAACAATGATCTACGTTTCACTGCTACTAGTGCTGATTTTCTTGGTAACTTGGGTAAGTTTTTCCAGTTCTATAGACAGTCAAATGACTAGGGATGCTTTCTTAAATGAAAATTTAGTCTCTCTTATCACGCACAAATTAGGTATCTTGATGTTTTTTGCTGTTGTTATAGTTTGTGCTTTTGAGTGCCTATTTAAGGAATATAGGAATCTTGGTTTATTAGTCCCGTTTGACCTAGCTACTTGCTCAATTAGCTCTAATATTTCTAAGTGGCGTGTGTTCTTTTCCTGCAATTATCTACTCTCATATTTATGTAATTTTTTCTAACTATCAGAGTACTCCGTCAATAAAGATGTCTTTTTTTACAAATGAAGTCCATCGTGAGTTGAAATTCATCCACGAGCCGTGATTTGATTCTTTTCTTGTTTGAAAGTAGCGTTGACTAACATTGAAAACGAGGCATTTTCGGGCACTACGTGAAAACAAAAGCTTGATTGATGAACATTTTGAAAGTGCCTATCACCCTTCTGACAATATTCTCAGTGTTGATTCTACATGGGGTAAGAAGTGGAATAACCCGAAAATATTTCATAGTTTGAGTGCGGCTTCTTGAAATGCATAAAGATTTTTCCATTTCATATGCTGATGCTGTGATGTATGAGGAGGCATTTATGGTTATTTGTTGTTCCTTGTAATTCGAAACACCGGCTTCTATGGGAAAACTAACTTGCAATAATTTCTATAAGAGCAATGGGGAAAACAATGACGTAATTCAAATATAATTTATCTGTGCCAGTAATGTTTTGTATACTAAATGATGACTCTTCATACGTCACAACATTAGCATATGGCATGGAAAAACCTTTAAAACTTCAAGAAGCTGCACTTAAACTATGCAATTTTTTAGTGCTATTCAACATCTTACCCCATGTAGAATAAATACTGTGAATATTGTCGAAGGGAGATAGGCACTTTAAAGTTCGTTTGGAATTGATCTTTGCTTTGTTTTTAGGGCAAAAGCTGTCCAGTTATCAAGCCCAGTCAGAACGTCTTCCATAGGTCTTGCCTAGACTACCTGAACACCGGTGCGACCGAATCTGGAGTGTACAGAATCTATAATGACGCTGGCAACAGCTTTCCTGTCTACTGTGATATGAAGACCGAGCCAGGAAATGCATGGACTCTTGTCGAGTCTTGGAACCACAAGGATCGCGTATTAAGTCAGTTCAGGTCCTCTGTTTTTAGCACAAACGCTCCCGTCAATGAGAACGCACCAAACTTCAACCTGTACCGCCAGACGTTGTCTCGTATGCAGTCCATCAAGAGTCACTCTACACACTGGAGAGCCACGTGTAGTTACCCTACACACGGTGTAGACTACAGGGACTACGTCAGGGGAAACTTCAGTGACTTCGACATCATGACCTTTCTTGGTAATGGAGTGTGCAAGAAAGTGGAGTACATCAACATCCGTGGACATATCGGCATCCACACGACTGCTCTCTGGTGGCAAGTACTGAACACATACAGCTTGACCACTGACAGCAGTTCTAGTGGCTGTGGATTCGTACCAGCTGCAGGATCAGTTTCAAGCGAAGATAACTTTGGTTATTACGGTGTCACCAATCCCAACTTCCGCTGTACCGCTAACGACAACGCGACAACCCAGTGGTGGTTCGGTGGTCATCTTTGAACAAGAACGACTTCATGATCGGCAATGTCCAGAACTCGGAACGTGACATAAATATCAATCCTAGGACTGATCTAGTTGGTTTAGTATCTTAGTTGTTGGTAGATCAGAGATGATGTAAATGGTTAGAGAAAGTACAATAAAACTAATTGCGCAAAAGATATACCTTAAAGTCAACAAAAATGAACTCACTTAGTTTAGTTAAGTAAACGTCCCATGTTTTGAAACAATAGCAAGACAACATTCATACCATGAATGAATCTAGGATTGTTTTTTGAGTCTGGATTCACAATATTAAGAAGAAGCACCTTTTTAGAACTTTGCAATCCTCTTAACATTATAAAAGAACCAACCAATTCCCGGCCCGAACGGGTACCCTGTTTGTTGTTGAATAAGAAAAAATGTTCCTTAATATTTAATATTGAAAGCTTTGCGACTAGTCTTATTTAGTGTGAAACCCCTTCTAGCTTCCTTTAGTCCCCGTTCTGCGCCACCTCTGTATTTTGCGGTGGTAGTTTTTTGTAAGTCGCCCTTAGGTGCGGTCCTGCAAAGGAGGCTATCCGATTTTTTATTAAATGAACCCCCTTAAATTTTACCGCCGTCAACCCCCCTCCCCACCTCAGCCCCCCCCCCCCCCCCCCATCCCCCCAATCCTCTCCGATAAAAAGTGGACGGTTTTTAACCGCGAGAACAATACTAGTGTCATATAAAGAGGGGGCAACGAGAGGCAAGATTGGATAGCTTGGGCTACCTGTGGTCAGTGACGTAGTCGCTACCAGGCCCTTTCCCTCAGTTCAGAACAAAATGGCGTCTTCTGGTGGTGTGATAGAGTCATTCGCTGTGGGACAAATTTCGGAGGTTTTATCCAAAAGTCACAAAAGAAAACAAGATTGTGACACCAATAGTGGTCTAAAGAACCTTTTTAGCTCAAGTTCTGCTGTTCAACCGGTTTTTGTTCCTGTTTTAGAGAAGGTAAAACATGGCTGTGTTTTGGTGTTTATCTGAATGCATTAGTTTAGTTTTTGCTCGAGTTTTTCCTAAGAAAACGTATTTATCATATAGATATTTGCCGCTTACTCTAGATTTAGTATTGTAAAATTATTATGTATGGAAATAGAAGCATGTGTCATTACATTGACGAGTATTGGCACAGATGGGAACCCTGTGTTAAAGAGCAAGTTTACCACCACCCCCACCCCCTTAAATTTCAAATTTGTGTCACATCACGTTAAACTTTTTCAGAATCCTTACAACACACGGCCATGAGTTTGTGTGTGAGGGGTGGGGGTAGGGATTCTTGAGGGATAGGAGGTCGTTTGGTGTATTTTTGATAAAAGTTATTGTATTTTATCATGTAACTTTATTATTTTGAAATAGAAAAAGAAAAGAAAAGCAAACAAGGAGCAAGTTACAGAAGAGGAACCAAAAAGTAAAAAGAAGAGAACAAACAGTAAAACATCAGCAGGTAAATATACAAGGCAATAATTCACTGGATATATTCTGGAAATAGAGTAGATTTTGTATAACTGTGAAATTATATTGCGCCACGGCACCAACACATTATAGAGTTGAACCAATCACATGAATTCAGATTATTGCTCATCCAATCAAAATAATTGGACTCAGAGCCAATATTGTTGTCACTGTACTGTATGTACAATTCACACTGATGTATCAATTGCATTATATTAGCATCTAAAATTGCCAAAGACTTATTAGGTACTTAGGCCAAACAAAAGAATAAGTGCATTTCCCGCGCATGAGAGAATAATTGGGGTCGGTAGGTCAATTTTTTTTACTGATATAACAGTGGAAATGAGCTTACTGGGAACCCTGTGGTGCATTTGGGAATGAAAAAATATTAGGGTTGGCAAAATCGGCAAGAAAATTAGGGTCGGTCTTGCAACGGGAAACACACTTATTTTTTTGTTTGGCCTTATATAGAATAATGAAGTAATTTATATTAATTGCACTCTTCAAATTTGAAGCTCAAGAACCTGAAAATAAAGATGAATCACATGCAAAGAAAAAGAGAGAAGATCCAGAAAGAGAAGAAAGAACTGTATTTGTAGGGAATATTCCAGTAACACTTACTAAAAAGGTGAGGTTATTTTATTGTTTATTTTTTAAGATTTCCTATAGCTCAACAATATCGCTGTCATTCATCATCATCACTATCATCGTTATCACCATCATTGCCATCACCATAACCATTATTATCATCATCCCCACCATCATTATCATCACCATCACCACAGCCATTATCGATCATCGCCATCACCATCACCATTATCATCATCATCCCACCACCATCATCATCACCATCATCATAACCATTATCAATCATCACCATCATCACCATCATCACCATCACCACCATCATCATCACCATTATCATCATCATCCCACCATCATTATCATCACCATCACCACAGCCATTATCAATCATCGCCATCACCATTATCATCATCATCCCCACCACCATCATCATCACCATCATCATAACCATTATCAATCATCACCATCACCACCATCATCATCACCACCATCATCACAACCATTATCAATCATCATCATCCCCACCATCATCATCATCACCATTATCACAACCATTATCGATCATCACCACCATCACCATCACCACCATCACTGGTCATCATTGCCATTACCATATACTGGTTTCCAATTTGGTGCACTATCACTCAAACTCACTACCACTACATTAAGTCTATGGATGCAACTTTCAAATCACATGTAAAAAAACATGGGAGAAAAAAAAAAAGAAAAACTGGAGAAAAGCATGCATGGCACAGGAGAAAACAACACATCAAACAAACTCAGTTCACATATGATCCAGCCTGAGTTGAGGCTCAAATTCATGCACAGAGGTGAGAGGCTATCAGTAAACCACTACGCCACCAATGCTACCTGTAAAATAAATAATAATAATAATAATCACCACCACTATTATAAATTTCATTACCATCATAATTATCTTTTTTTTTTTGCTTTTACTCCATATTTTCCTTTTGTGGTATTCATAGGCTTTAAGAAAATTTTTTGATAAATATGGTGCAATAGAGAGTGTACGATTCCGATCAGCGGTGAGTATTTATATAGTTATTTCTTCATATTTCTTTCATTTTTACATTCACATTTGTATAGTTTACATTTACAAAAAGTATTAAAGAAATTAACTATGGACTACTGATTTTATAAAATGTGCAGTATTGAACAAGGTAAATGATCTTTTTAGTCATTAACCTTTAACTTAAGAATATTGTGGCCAGGCAAATATATCCAATTCGATCTTTGAGTTAGCTGTGCCCTCACTTCAATAAACCCAGAGGTTGTTTTAGGATTCAATTTGTGAGTTATCCGTGCCCTGACTTAGATTCCAAAGGTTATTTCAGGGGTCGATCTGTGAGTTATCCGTGCCCTGACTTAGATCAGCCCTGAGGTTGTTTCAGGGTTCAATCTGTGAGTTAGCCATGCCCTGACTTAGATCAGCCCAGAGGTTGTTTCAGGGTTCAATCTGTGAGTTAGCCATACTCTGACTTAGATCAGCAGATAGGTTGTTTCAGGGTTCACTCTGTGAGTTAGCCATGCCCTGACTTAGATCAGCCCTGAGGTTGTTTCAGGGTTAAATCTGTGAGTTATCCATGCCCTGACTTTGATCAGCCCAGAGGTTGTTCCAGGGTTCGATCTGTAAGTTAGCCATGCCCTGACTTACATCAGCCCAGAGGTTGTTTCAGGGTTCAATCTGTGAGTTAGCCATGCCCTGACTTAGATCAGCCCAGAGGTTGTTTCAAGGGTTTTAAAATATAAAGCAAAATAAATATTACTTAACTTATTCACAATATTAGGCAAATTTTATGGGTGTTTTTCTTGCATTTATTTAAATTGTTTTCCCCAACATGATATAAAGTAAGTACCTTCCAGTTTGTCATCTCTTGAGAAAAATATCTTATGATAGAAAAAAAAATATCTTCATGATAATTTTGAATTATATTTTGGACATATTGTCTAAATAATAATATCCCTCAAAGAATTCAAAGAAATTAAAAATTTTGTGTATTCATTCTTTATGATACCGAAATATTAATTTAAGGTTAGGTCCACTTACGATGAATGGAACCAAAATAATTTGTTCTTTATGCTAATTTTGTTGCCTGAAATTTAATCTTTAAAATTTTGGCATAATTTAAATATGGCAATAATTCTAATTTTTGCTTGAATAAATACATAAAATAATTGCATTATTACAAAATAATAAAAGCTTTTTATGAATTTCCGTGACCATTTTTTATATTTATTTGTGTCAACAAAGAACTTCACATTTTGGCACATTCTGGGAAATATTTTTATTAATTGGAACATGGAACATCTGTCACATATAATGAATGATTAATAAGTACTATTTGTTTTGGATACAAAAATTGTTTTTTCTTATGTACTTAAGATACACATACTCTGCTAAAGAACGTTTTAGTTATCACAAACTTAGTGCCTTGAGTTAAAAAGACACAGTCTCCAAAATTTGGAAGGTTTAAGGATGGAACTCAGACTTTAGTTGTCATAGAAATATGGAAAACCAAAACAGAGAGCAAACAGAAAAGTTTATAATTGAGAAGATCATTTATAAAGCAAGTTTGGATAATTTGTTGTCTTTAGATCTCAGTGGGATGAATTTGACAGCAATTCCTTCAAATTTACTTAGCTTACAACAACTTGAACATCTTTATTTTGAAGGAAATTTAATCCAACATTTACCTCAGGAATTCTTCATTAAACTTGGCAATCTTTTATGGCTTGATTTGAGAAATAATAAGCTGGAAGACATTCCTGTGTGTATAGGACAACACAAGAAACTACGCACATTTCTGCTTGGTGGTAATGATATCCACCATCTTCCTGCAGAACTTGGGCAAATTCAAAGCCTAAGTGGACTTAATCTGTTTGGTAATCCCCTGATTGATCCCCCTTTAGATGTGGTTCACAAGGGAGTGTTTCAAATAAAGGCTTATCTTCTAAAGAAGCTTGGGGTCGAAGAAGTAGAACTGTCCACAAGTAGTTCAGATTCTGACACAGAAAGCTTAATTGAGGAGAAAATGGACACTAACAAGGTTGAGAAAAAAGGCAAAGAATGCAAGAAAAGTGCATGGCAGAAAGAAATAAATGTTCATACATCCTACACTAGGTCAAATACCGGCAGTTTTAACTCTGTACAGCTTTCTAACGATGACTCCACGTTACGCAGCATAATTCCAGATCATGGACCAAGCTGGTTCATTCACAGACCTTGGACAACTGGGGTGTATTTCACAGGATCTTGCTTAAAAAGCAAAGCATATCATTCTGCTTGAGAAAATTAAATGAATGTGATTCAACAGTCACTGCAAGACTCATATTTCTTCTTTTTTTTTTTCTTGCATAGAACTGATAAAATTTTAGGAACATTTGGAGTTTGCAGTTTTGGTTGATTTTTTTTATACGGTTTTGTAGACAATTACATTTAAATTGAATGCAGACTTTCTTTGGTTTCATCCAAAATGCAAGTCTGCAGTCAGGGATGTGTTTTTACTTTGGTTTCATTCAAGTCTGCGGTCAGGGATTTTACAGGTGGTGTAATCCAATTATCTACGGGTATTTCAGTTTCCAGGTTTTTTCCTAGTTTTTGGTAAATTTCTGTAAAATCTTGAAACTGTCAATGTGATTTGTAGTCTTAGTCAATTTTTGACATAATAAGTGTGGTTTTTGCCTAATTTTTAGATGTTTTCAGTACACTCCAAGGTCCCCCTCTTGATAAGTTTCACTAGCCATATGGTTTTGCTGAAATGGTTTACAGAAAATGACAAATATATGTTACGAAAAAAGTTACTTCCAAACTTGTTAATAGTCAATATGGCTTTTAAATGAGCCAAAATAAAAAAGAATTGGTGCCAAAGAATCACTAGAATTTGACTGGTTGACTATCCCCAAGTTTGAGCCTGCATTAGGAAGAGAAACTGGAGGATTTTTAATTTGCTGTCAAAGATGATTTATAATTGTAATTTAACATAACATTTAATTTTTGGTGCTGTGGTTATCTTAAAAGTAGATAATGATCTGCTATAATTTTAGTTTGTGGAAATGTATTTATCAGGTTTTATAGCTTACACTGCTCACAAGTGCCCAGAACTATGTTTGAACACTGTTATGGCATTTGAGAGCATGCATGGTGTTTTAATTTATGCCCATCAAACTGCTTTATACTTTACTTTAATCCTAATATTTTATTTTACTCACATACACTGTAATTTCCTTGTATTTTATTTGATCATTTTCATGTTACAAAATACTCTATTTATTATAAATTAATAAAGTATTATTATTATTATTAACCTCATTTTCCTCTGTTCTTGTATTATTTGTGCACCCCTCCCAGTGACGGGCATGCCAAACAGGGCTTAATTAAAATAATGGCTGATCATTGGCCGGTCATGATCGCAGGCAAAATTAGTTTTAGTTTAGTTATACCTTATTTCTACAGTAGCTAAACGTTACTGGTCAAAAATGACCAGCAAGGCAAAGATTTGACTGGACAAGTTCCAGTTTTTGCCAGACATTGCCTGATGTCTGGTTGTTATTTTAAGCCCCAAAACTAACCCCAAACTAACCCCAAACTAACTCCAGAGTGGACTACACGCGGATAGATGGACTACACTAGTTCTAGTGTAGCCTGTTAAAGAGTAAATGCCAATACATGTGCATTACCGTGACAAACATCTGGGCTGTACTGTAACCCCAAACTAACATTTTATTTTGTAGAATACCATAGAATTCAGGTATTTCAAAAATGGTATCAAAGCATTTGTATTGCATTTAAGATGTTTTGTTGGCCTATAACTGCAAAACCTTTAAGAGCGATCAAACCCCGAAACAACCTCTAGCTAATAATACAAGTTAGAACACACCTAACTCAAGGTTTTGAAAGGGAGAAAATCTGGGGAACCCAGATAAAACCCTCTAACCAAAGGAGAAACTTACAAATTGCGCGGTCCAGGGGTTGAACTTCAAAAACCCCAGATGCGAGAGGCAAGAGTACTCCAACCAACATATTGAATTGAATCTAATAATTGCTTTTTCTTTTATTGCTCACACAGGCTTTAGCTAAACCTAACCTTTCAAAAACTGTGGGAATGAAAAAGTAAGAATAAGTTGTTGAAAAAGTAGTTCATCAGAACAAAAAACATACCTTCCTTGTCCAAATAAAAAAAGTGAGAGAAATATTTTAGCAATGGAAAAAAATTATGTTGTGGTGAACAGAAATATAAATGAACATTGCATGTTTATGGTCAGTGACTAAGAAAAAAGAAGAGTGTGGGTGGGTGGGGGGTACCAGTGGGGAGTGGGGAGGGGACGTGTGGGTGAGGAGGGGAGGGGAGGGGGTTATACTTGCCAGCCATTTTCCTCCAGTCAGCCCAAAACCTTCAGCCCCATCTCTCAGTGTCTGATAGTTCAGGTTAATTTAATGATAATAAAATTAAGGTGTTTTTATTGCTTGGAAAATTATTAAAGATGTTTAATTGTGTATCATTGAATCCTGCCTGGAGATGGGTATTTTTTTTCCAAGAAAAAAATTGCTTGATGAAACGCAATTCAGGTCTTTAATTTAAAAAATGTCATACTCTTTTTTTTCCCTAGGAAAGAATATCACAAAGATAGACATACTTTGAATGGATATGTTGTATTTGAAAAAAGAACTAATGCTGTTGCGGCTCTTGAAAGGTGCATGAATATATAAAAGTTATATCAATATACTTAATCGATTACTATTCCTATGGTCATCATCATCACCATGCATTGTCATTCACAGCATTGCTATTCTAAACATGTGAAGTTACCATCATCACTGACATCAATAAACAACCATTTGTATCACTATAATTATCATCATTATGATCATCATCATCACCTTTTCAAAGAACACTAGCATCATCACTATCATGATCATCATTATCACCATCATCATCACCATTATGATCATCATCAACACTACTATCATCGTAAGCAGTAGGGGTAATATTAATCATGACCCCATTCTCTATATCATGTATTTTGCAGAATAATCTTATCTCATATTTTTTTATTAATCTCTTCATTCATTTTTTTCTTCAGCAATGGTGAAGAGATTGAAGGAGTCCACATAAGAGTTGATTTGGCAAAAAATGATAAGGTGATTGTTTAGACAATGGTGGCTTAACCACACTAGGGGTGGGAAGAGGGATCATTCAAGACGTCAAGGGAGGGGATGTGGAGCCACCATTCCATTCATCATTCATTTCGGTGTGTTGCCTGTTCTTAAATCATCTTAGTGACTGGTTATTCTGAGGGGAAGCGTAGGTTATGTCAATCAAAAAAAAGACACAGTCCTAGCTGTGTGACCCCCCTCCCCACACACACACACGCACCCCCACCCCTCCCCTCCAAATCCTGATTTCCTCTGACCTTGACCAAACACCCTAGTTGAACCACCCCTCCCTTACCTCCCCCACAAGATATCTCTTTATCAAATTGAGGGAGCTTCATGGAATCAACATGGTTATTGCCAAATCAGTTTGATAGCTACTCTATTTAAAACAAATTGACAAGTATTGTAATTGAATGTTTTCCAGGACCATGATCATTCTAGATCAGTATTTGTTGGTAATTTACCTTTTGGTAAGTAAATTTATGATATACTCCTGTTGTGATGTTGTATATGTAATGGTGAACGGTGTTGTTTTGCTTGCTTGTACATTAGGTGCCTTCAACATACATACCTCTGATAATGACTAGCAGTTACTAGTTGGGATTATTTTGGCATGTTCAAATATAACAAAAAATGTTTACAACTGCACTGATATTGGACATTGGTCCTTCAGCAGAGTAAAAAAGATATATATATATATATATAGTTCCATTTTTCATTCCATCATGTGTATGAAGTGCATGTTCAAGTTCAAGTTTATTCAAGTTTATTCAAATAAAGTAAATGTGCATTGCAAATATACACCACTTACCTGCAAATAGTAAAACTAGTGTATTTCACTTTGGCGTGCACTTTTATCTATTTAAATGGTTGCCTTTATTTTGCTACTGTTTTGTTGAGTCAATCTAAATCTTGTGATTTATATCCAGGCATTGAGGAAGAGCAAATAAGACAAGTGTTCAAAAAATGTGGTGATATTGAGTCTGTAAGGTTAATAAGAGACAATAAAACAGGAATTGGCAAAGGCTTTGGATTTGTACTATTTAAGGTAAGGTATCAAGAGTATTTTATTTATTTCCAATGCCAGTAATACATGTACATGCCTGTATTTCTCTTTAGACTATGTGCTTGATAAGATAGAGAAATTTTGTCATATCAAAATAATGTTAAGGTTGATGATGCTAGTTATGATGGTAACCATAACAACTACAATAGTTTCCTAGAATATAATACAGAATAGAGTAAATTTCCTATGTCTGTGAAACAGCACTGTACACGGCACTGTCCTAGTTCGTATTTGATTACATCTAACAAACCAATCACAGCATGCGAGACAATTGCTCAACCAACCATAATACTTAGACACAGGGCTATTCCTTATGTATTTTACTCATATAAAGTCTTTTCTAAGCAAAAATGTTATGCCCTCTAAGGCTCAGGTCAAACATCGAACTTCCCATTAGCTGAACCTAATAATTGAAACAGTTAATAACAAGGCAGTCTTCTTTGATGTCATTAGATTCAGTTCATGTAAAGTTTAAAGCTTAACTTTAGTCTTACTTATTGAAATAATTTTGGCTAATCATCTTTTATCTTCTCTTCTAGGAAAAGGATTCAGTAGGTTTTGCTCTCAAGTTAAAGTTGCCCGAATTTAATGGAAGATCAATAAGAGTATTTCCATCATCTGAAAACCCCAAAAAGGGTTCGTTAATTTTTTTTTGTTTATCCTCCAATGACTTATCTATTGCTCAGGATTCTGTTGTGTTTTGTCCATCTTGGGCTTTACTTGAAATTACTGCAAAAAGTTATGTACATTCAGACGTAGATCCAGAGGGGTGAATGGGGTGGTTCATCCTTCAATCTTCTTTTTTCTCCATTCTTTCATCCCATTTATTTAACTAACTATCCTTCGTTCCCATTTTTCCTCAGGTCATTTCTCAAAGGTCAAAAAAGGCAAGCCGCCGACACACTCATTTAGTGGTGCTCAAGCTAAGAAAAACCTAAAACTGAACATACCTAAACATACAAAAAGAAAAGAAAAATTAAGAAACAAAACAGGGGCTAAGAAATCTAAAGCTCGTAGCACTAAACGATCCACTGCTTACAAACAAGCACAAGTGAATGAAAGAAAACAAAAGAAATAAAAGTTACATTAAAATATTTATTTTATTTTCATCATTTCTGTCTAATTTCTTTGGTAATTGATTTTTGTGATGTTCATTATTGCTTTTTTTGGCACTCAATAAAAGAAATAGAGGATATTACATGGGCACACGGAGATACGAAATTTATCTTCAAGTGTTGAAAAGATCTCTCACGAGTGAGCACAGCGAACGAGTGAGAGATTTTCAACATGAGAAGATAAATTTCATATCTTCAAGTGCCCATGTAATATTCTGTTTATTATATATTTATCCATAAAATCAACTTAATAAGCTTTTTATCATTATAAAAAGTTTTTATTCATAAACTAATAGCTTAATTACACATGGTAACAATTTTTTCACATGTGAAAATAACATGTTATTTTCACATGTGAAAATGTCAGTTTTTCGAAAAGGGGGAATATAGGTATTTTATAGATAATTATATGATAAATCAAGAGATAATATAGAGATAAACTCCCTTGAATAACTGGATAAAGTGAGCTGCATAAACATTGTGAAATCCAAATCAGCAGAAGCTACTGTCTGTAATAACCAAGTAGATAACCAAGTTTATTTAACAAAAAAAATGGTTATACTCAAGCTAATAGTGATAAAGAATATTACATTGATGAACAAAGATATCATTTCCTTGAGCGAAGATATTTATGGTCATATAGTATCTCTGTTTTCATCGTTATGCACTGATCCAGACAACAGTCGCAACTGGCAAATCGTCTGAGCAATAGCCTACTGTCAATCAATAGCGCAGCACAGTCCTGACGTCATAAAAATGAAGACAAAGGCGAAATTCGGACAAACAAACTTACAAGTTTACTTTCAGCAGATAATTTTCACAGCCGATCGCAGTTGATCTTAGTTTACATGGGTCATTATTGTAACTTTATGTAAAAATAATAAAATCGGTTTGTATAATCCTCGTAGCGGTTAAACATAATGCAATGTTTGTCTGAATCTTTAAGCTATTTTTAGAATCAGTGGGCTGCGCTATTAAATCCTTAGAGTAAGTAGAGGGACATGGAGACCTTAACTCTAAAAATTTATTTAATTGACTAGTCTTTTGCCCAATTTTCCTGTCGTGCCTGTTGTCTTGTTCAGCATGTGATAATTGATTTCAGTTAACGTTATTGGAAAGACAAAACAATTTATTTTGAACAACTTGTAAATAAAATAATCACAATCAAACAAAACTTCCAAGGTCCATGTCTTTTACAGCACTAAACATGCACATTGAAGCATATCCTAATCCCATTTCAAATGAGAACACTTAAAAATGTCCATTCTCATTTCTATTTAAAATTTTATTCTTTATAGTAAACAAATTTCCTGATGGAACTTAAACAGCTGATTTAGAATCATTCTAAATAACAGAACAGGATCGAAGAAGTTATTTCACCTCGGATCTTATCATTATTTTCTAATAAGACAATTATAAGTTTCATTTGGCTTTGTTACTATCGTACCTTATCAACTTTCTTCCAAACAAAATCGAATTTTCGCGGGTTTTCTGTCAAATCGGATGTTATGGCCGTACCGGAAGTGAGCGATTTCGCGTGTATTCCACCAAATATGGTCAAAGTTAAATATTCAACAGGCTTCTTCCGGTGGATTGTAGCCAATCAGGTGTTAGGACCCCCCTGAGCCCGTGGCGAGGAGGGAAGACGAGCGTCTTGTTGTCCTGTGTGTCGGCCATCAGAAAACTAAAATCTTCAGTTTGAAGTTTTCCTTGACTTTTTTGGCAACAATTGTAGGCCCTGATCTCTGCCACGAGTTGGGAGGGAGGGGGAAATAGCATTGGAGCATCTCATATGGTAAGTTTGTTTTCTACTAAAGCATATCAAGTCCATGTTGACATTTTTTCTCAGAAGAAATTTTCTTGAAATTCTTCACTCAAAGGGTTTGAAATGGGTTCTTAAAATTTGTGTTTTCTGACTGTTGTGTTGGGATACAAGCTTCACACTCTTGTATAAGTTCTGTATCGTTACACAAAACATCGTAAAGATCTGTGTTTTCGTTGTAAACGAAGGTTTTCTCTTTTTCGAGTACAAAGTGTTGACTTCTGAAGCAGGGACTATCAAACTTGCTTTAGGCATGTATGTTAGCCTGTACACATTCAATCCTGATTTTTTCTGTTTTCACAATACTTCATTAGCCTATCTTCCCTTTATTTTGTGGCTTGGACCTCCTTAATCATTTGTCCAAGTTTGTAGCTAAAAATTAGGAGATTTTGTTATCTTTTTTGAGCTTAAATTACTAGCTGATTTGCTTAAAGTATCTTCACTACGTTGCATGAAAAAAGTAGTGGTGCATATCTATACCATTGGATTTATACACTTTCCCTGCTGAATTTATTTCCCAAACGAGCAGAAAAGTTAATACAATGTTTAGTCAATGTTTCTGTGAATTTTGGCGAAGAAATATTGAAGTTAAGTCATATTTTTTCAATCAAATATCAGTGCAATGCTGTTAAATCATTGCCCGGTCAGTTAGGCTCGAGTTTGTTTACGAATATTTATTCGAACTAGCTCATGCACACGCTTTTTGTCTCTTGTATTCCCATCAGCTGAGCCAGTTCCTTTCAAACAAATTCCCTCAAATTTTAAGAAAACATTAAGCAACCCAATAGCTTTGTTTGGAACAATTTTTGTGGATTTTTATAGAGTAGAACAGTTTTAAATCAGAGATTTCTGTTGACAAAGTCCAAGAGTATTCAACGAAAAGACAGCCATGTGTAACAACAGACTCATCGAGTTTCCTCGCTTTGTAACTGCAAAAACTCTACACGAATGCATTACCTTTTAGTAAAAAGCCTCCTAAACATTCCTGGAGTTGTGTAGTTTGACAGGAGCCAGTTTATCAGTCCTTTTCGGATATATTAAGTCATTTATTATTCAAAGCCGATTCTGCTCACGTCATGCGAGGACCGTCTTTTTCTTTCTTGTTCTTCAACAAGTGTCTTGGTTTTTTCTCTCTCCCTTTAGGCTCAGGGATCTGAAGAACCTCCCTTCTTGAAAGTAGGAACAGAAGTCAGTGCTAAGTATCGTGGGGCATTTTGTGAAGCTAGTATCAAGATTGTCAAAAAGCATGTAAAGTGTAAGGTTGGTATCTTGTGAAATGTGTCTTTACACTACCGTACTACCTTACGTGGGCTTTACGCAAAAACATCACAAAGGTTTCCCTTAATCTCTTCATTTCCCTCACGACAATCTACTTTGAACACTCTAGATTCAATACAAAGATAATACTACTGCTACTCTCACTGATGATGTAGTCAAAGGAGACTTGAAGGTGAGTTTTTTTTGTTTTTCCCCCTTGTTTTCCATGGTGTTGTCATTCATGTTTTTTCTTCTTCCTTATCTCGTTCAGGTTGGATCAAATGTTGAAGTCAAAACTCCTGATGGAAAGATCATGAATGGAGTAATCATTAAACTCACAGATGCTAGTACTTATACTGTGGGTAAGTGTTTCAGTATAAGCAAGTTGAAATGTTATGATCAGTGTGTGTGACTCCAGATAAAATGTCCATCCTGGTCAGATAAACAACTATTAGGTTACAACTGCTCTGTTTATGTCTAATTACAGTGTTTGATGATGGGGATGAGAGAACTCTTCGAAGATCATCCCTCTGCCTCAAAGGCGAGAGGCATTTCAACGAGAGTGAGGTAAGCATCCAACACTTAGATTCCTTGCTTTATTTTGAAGTTAGGATAGATAGTATGGATGTAAAGACCAAAATGTTGGTCAAGATCAACAAGGTTATACACAAAAATTAATTCATGAATTATCCTTCCACGTCCAGACTCTTGATCACTTACCTTTAACAGATCCAGAAAATTTTGGAACTCCTGTAATGCAGGTAAGGATTTAAATAAGACTCACTATAATCCTTTTAAAAACAAATAATTAGCTATCCCTTGTGCCTTCTATGTCATTTTTTTCTGTATCCTCAATTGACAGTCTTTTTATTTCCCTGTTATCATAATGCTATTAAATACTACTTAGAATGCTACGTATATTTAAAGAGGCATAAAGCTTCCTGTTAGAGAATGGAAGGGAACTTTGATAAGCTGTTTTCTTTTATGATAACGTGCTATATGTTAGGAGTGAAAATATGCTTTATGCTATATACACCAGTTAAAAAGTAGGTGTTAAGATAAATCCTTCAGTGATTTAATGCTTAATGTAAATAAAAGGGAAATTTAACCTGATATATGTAGCTGTACTTACTCACCTTGAACTCACTAAACTCTTTAAAACCTTTAGCTCGTAATAATTGGACCTTGAAGTTAAGAGATGAACTATAAGAATTTATGTAAACATTAGAATCATAACTGAAGTCAGGATTATCACAGGTGTATCTATACTTTTAAGACTGAAAAACCCAATATAATATAAATATATATAAGGTATTTTAGTACTCATAGAAGGTACTAATCTGAGAAACTGGTTGTAAATCTGCTTGTTTCGTCTGGTTCTTTGTTTTTCAAACATCTTGACCCAATACAGGGGAAAAAAGCATGAAATTAACCAATTTATTAGACCATTGTTAGATTCGTTATTTCAGAGTGTATATATATATATATATATATATATATAAATTTATCATGTTTTCAGCTTAGCCAAAGCAGTCTCTTAGATCTTTTTGGGATGAAAAGTGTTGAATAAAGTTGTACATTAAATAGAAAGAAAAGCAATGAATGAAATGTTGGTGTAGGTGTAGTCACTACATCATGCTGTATATCACCAGTATTAAATTGATGACAAAACATAGCTCACTGTATATTCTTTCTCCCATGCTTTATCCCATTTGTTTTTTGCCTTGGAATTCCCAAGTGTACCATCTTGGTGTTTCTCACCATGGGATAGTTTTGTGGATTTGTTCCGTTTAGACTTGTTCTAAAATCTATTCATTCAAGCTAACTGGGATTGGTCACATACTAATGACAAAGTGATTAGGAATATTTTGTATTCTAATGGCAGACAAAGGGAATTCTACCTACCATAATTATCATTTCTGGAAGATCCAGGGGTATTTCCCTCTAGAGTAAGAAGTAATAATAATAAGAGTATATATCTGGTATGATTATGACACCTTTACGAAAACGTGAATATTTAGAAAAAATTTTCCATTTACAGAATGGGAAGAAGAGAAAGAAGAGAAGACCGAGTTTTCAACAATCCTCAAAGTAAGTTAAATATTTATTAACTATTTCAGAGTAGATAATTTAGCTGACCAGGCAATTTCTTGACAATCTTTTTAGACCTACACATGCAAATCTTGTTTAGAGAACATTCTGACAATCATCTTACAAGACAAATAAGCTCTGTTTCCAGTTATTATTTTTTTTATCAGAAGTTTTTTCTTTCCAATCACATTTTTGCTAAAAAGCACCAGTCATTTTTAAAGTGCTACTACGACGAAAATCGCTCAAACTTGGATTCAGCTGAAACTTCCTAAGAATACTCTTTAAAGGTCCAATAATCACTGTATGAAGTGTTTTCTCAATATTCAGGACGAAAGTATGATATTTTTACGATTATTTTTTGGAGTATGTGACGTCATACACTCAACATCGAACATCGCTCCATACATTTCTTTGTAGTTTATGATCAAAATATCAGTAGTAAAGGGAGCAAGAAATACCCAAACACCCCAAAATATAAATTATAGTCCCAAGTAATGTGAAATAAGCACATTAGCCACCCTTTGGGCTTCATAGGAATAAAATAAATGAAGGATTTATATACAAAGAAATATATGTAGCAATGTTTGATGTTGAGTGTATGACGTCATAGACTCCAAAAAATAATCGTAAAAATATCATACTTTCGTCCTGAATATCAAGAAAACACTTCATACAGTGATTATTGGACCTTTAAAGAGTATTCTTAGGAAGTTTCAGCTGAATCCAAGTTTGAGCGATTTTCGTCGTAGTAGCACTTTAAGAATACAGAATTACTGCTTAAGGAAATAGAAATATTGCATTGCTTTCTTTGTAACAATATTTCTCCTTTTAATGTTTTGGTTTTGTTTTTCCTTGCCTAAGCTTAACTTGCATTGTTGTGTAAACAAAGTCTCTCATTTCTTTAGTTACTTTAAGATATCATTCAAAATTAGGCTTTATCAGCAACACTTTATAAATGGCTCTAACTTTCTACTAATAGAGATCAACTAAAGCTAGCTCTTATTGATGTTTGATATAAATATATATAATTTGTTTTCAGTGCGGATGATACCGGGTCAGAAAAAGAAGAGAGTGCACCAATACCTTCTAAAAAGAAATGCTTGTTTAATGACAGCATTGTAGGAAAGGTAAACATGTTTTTCATAATTATTCTCTTTGCTTGTGGTTTGTAGTTTATGAATGGTGTGTAACACTATTAAGCTTTCTCTTAAAGTGCCTATCACCCTTGTGACAATATGCTAATGTTGTGACATATGAGGAGGCATTTATGGTTATTGTTGTTCCTCGTAATTCAAAACACCGGTTTCTATGTGAAAGCTAACGTGCAATAATTTTTATAAGAGCAATGGGAAAAACAATGACGTATTCCAAATCTTATTTATGTGTGCCAGTAATGTTTTGTATATTAAATTATTACTCCTCATACGTCACAGCATTAGCACATGGCATGGAAAAACCTTTATGATTTCAAGAAGCCGCACTCAAACTATGAAATATTTTCAGGTTATTCCACATCTTACCCTATGTAGAATCAATACTGTGAATATTGTCAGAAGGGTGATAGGCACTTTAATGCTGCTGAAGGACTATAATGTACTTAAGCAGAGTTGTCTTCCAGGGTTCTCTGGTTTCCCTCCCTCTTTCCTTTCCCCTATGTTAATTTCTCTAGCAACCTATCTTAAGTTTATCCAATGTTAAACAAATACATTTCTTTATCTTTAGGTGGTGGTCGTTGAACGTGGAACAAGAAGAAAATCTCACTGGTTTCCTGCATTGGTAAGGCTTGATCATTACCTTGAATAAGTAAATAAAATGACAACCTAAGATTGATAAAATTGATGTACCCATTTCTTTGAGTGCTTGTGACATTATAGTTGCCATTTTGGTGACTTTAACAAAAGATTTGGTGTTGGTGTCTTTTGTCATAAAACCAACATGCAACCATGTCTTTTGTCTTTTTATTTTAATTCATGGAATGCATACCACCAGTAGCTGTTATTACAGTTTACCCCCTGAGATATTCTTTTGTTTGAAGAATCATACAAGTGGAGCTATCAGGTCGATACAATGCTTTTCTCATTTGTATCTATAATGTCTGCTATTGACACCCCAATGGACACTGCTGGAAGTCATTTTATATAATATTATAACCATTAATATTGTAGGGAGTGAGTCCAAGTCCAGAAAACATGGTTTACATCAAGTCCAAGGACCAATGTGTAGTTCGTTCTTTCAAGGATGGAAATTAGTAAGTGTGTAAATTCAACCTGTTTTTTCAGTTATCAATTTAAGGCAAACATTGCAAGTGCACCCTAAGTAGACACATCCATATTTTATTGTATTTCTTTTAACTTTCTTTTTGTTTTATATTTTTGTTTTATTTTAGTCATGTTGTAAATGTCAGAGATACCAAAGAATTTTCAAAGGACCAGGATCCTGTTAGCAGTTCTCTAAAAACAGATAATAGAGCAAACAAACCAGGTAAGAGGAAACAAAGGACTTGTTATCACCACCGCAAGTATAGAAGAGTGTGTGTCTGTGTAACATTGGTTTGTTCTTATTCGATGAAATAAAAATATTATCATTGTTATGAAATGATTTCTTTCATTTTTCTTCATAGCAATAGAACGTGCTATTGCTTACATAGAAACTGGGCGCATTCCATCGATATGGGAAGGCAATAAATCGGAAGTTGTTACTCATGATGACAACGATGATGATAGTAGGAGATCATCATCAAAACCAACCAAGGCTGCATCATCTGATGATGAGACTGATGAAGATGCAGAAAGGGATGCTTTTACAGAAAAACTGCAAAACTTTATGGAAGAGAATGGTAAGCCTTGAAAAATGCAATAAAGTATTAATCTTTATTATCTTTATCCATGCTATATTCTCCTGGAAATCTAAAATATTTTACTCTCTTTTTTCGAAAAGGACTGAATGGGAAATGTTGTTTTATTGGTTTTTCTTTTTTGTTCAGGCACACCAATTGTACGTCACCCCATTCTTGGAAACCAAGATCTTGACTTACACAAACTATATTCTCTGGTTATGGAAGCAGGAGGCATGGAAGAGGTAATGTATTGCAGCCCTTGTATTTGAGCTATAGAACAGATCGTATATTAGTGGAAAAATAATAACTAAACTATATTATTGATGGATATTATTTCACTGTGCTCTAAAGGGTACCCATTTTCAAACCTTTCATTTTTTAATCTCTAGGTAACTAAGCAACAGCAGTGGAGGAATATATACTCCAAGATGGGGATTGCGATCATGCCACCCAGTGCCTCGCACCATATTAAGATGGCATACAAAAAGTAAGATCTCAATCCTGTACCAAGAGCCTAAATAGTTAAACTAGAATATTAAATGCTAAGAAAGGTCTAAAAATTATGACCACTGTTTGACGCAATTTGAATAGCTAAAAGCCAGATGTAACCCAAACAATGGCTAGCCTGTGATTTCGGCATGCAAAGTTGAAACTTCCAGTTTGAGATAAATGGTCCAGAAGCTAACTCAAAATCAGAGCAATGTAACCAAGAGCAATGTAAGACCTCAAAAAATATTTCATCCCACTTCATATTCTACCTCCCGCTGATTTCATATAAAGATCATTCTTTGAGAATATCACTTTTGATCAGGGTTGTGGATCTTTGATACATGAAACTTTCAAGTTTACAAATTTTGATGTTTTTCATGTTTTTCTTCACAGATATCTTCAATCATTTGAAGTACATGAAACCAGTGGAAGCACTGGGGGGTCTGGAAAAGACAGCGATGAAGAAAAATCAGATACATCAACTTCAAAAAATGGAAGAACAAGACTTGAGAGAAATTCTAAAACCTCAACTAGACAAGGAGCGATAGAAAAGGTAGAGAAGACTTCTGCAGATAAACGAGCTAGAACTGGAAATGCAGAAAAGGTTGAGGAAAAAGCCAGTACCCCTAATAAGCCAGCACTGAATAAACCCAGAAGGTCTTCTACTCCTAACAAACCAGTTAGCAAACCAGTTAGCAAACCAGTTAGCAAACCAGTTGCCAAACTAGCTGAACCAGTTAGTACCTCAAACAAACCATCAACCAAACTACCTGTACCTATAAAGTGGCCTTTGTCAAATTTATCAACGACAACACCTAATAAACAAGCCACCACTCCTACTGGGAAAACATCAGCAAAATCAACACTCTCCAAGCGGAGCATTACTAATAAACCTTCAACACCTGAAACAATTAAGGAAAAACCAGAAGATAATGTGAAGATAGAAATAAAAGTGGAAAATGAAAACGGTGAGGTAGCCAAACCTGAGGTGAAAACAGAAGAGCAAGAAAATGGGCAAAAGAATCTGAAACGTCAAGACAGTATTGAATCTGATATCGATGTTGATGAGCAGGTGACATCCCCTGAGTCGGAACTTGCTGTAGATGTCGTTAATAGCCCTGGGAGTATGTCAGATACCAGTGAGTCTAAATCAGACACACGATCAGATGCTGGTACAGAAGAGTTTATTGATTGCGTTGTTGGGGATAAGATTCAAGTCAAGTATGGAAGAGGAAGGAATAGAAGATTATATGAAGCTAAGGTAGGCCCTTCCTTTGACTATTATTTAGAGTGTGCAGCAAACAGTGCTTGATGAACTTGTTGTCAAGGCTTAAATAAGGATCCGACAATGTCTGGCCAGAACTGGGACCTGTCCAGAGGGTTCGTGCTACTCCTTAAATTCCTTGAAAACTCCTTGAATTTAATTCACGTTTTCATCTTTTTTCCAGATCGTAACAGTTGATCCTGATGCTGAGGAAGGTCTACTGTATTTAATCCATTATGCTGGTTGGAATATTAGGTATGTTTGAAGTAAAAAAGTGTTGTCACCCAAACCATTGAATAAGTTTTCTATCTACCTAAGTATCAACAGACCTATCCCGAATTCGCTTGACTGCCTTGAAGTCAAGACTGAACTTGATTATTTTATTCATCAACTTCAACCTCCACTTGAAACCATTGTTTTGTGACCAGTCAAGTGAATTTGGGATAGGTCTATTAAAACAAGTTTTTTCATAGTTATTTAAATTAGCTTTAGTTTGGTAGTTAAGCTTAATGTTTATTGTAAGCTTCAATGTTTGTTTTGAGGTATATTAAAAGAGACTATTGTCATTATTATTGTTATTATTAGTAGTAGTAGTAGTTGTCATTTAGCAAATATTGACAGCATCATTCAGTAAATGATAAAATACTTGATTGGTTTGGATTTTAATTCACAATTTTGTATTTTTTAAGGTATGATGAATGGATAAGCCCTGATAGAATTCATTGCAAGAGCAATAAGCTATCAAAAAAGAAAGGAGGTACAGCAAAAGAAATACCCAGATCCAAAATACCACCCAGACCGCTTGGCAAACAATATATACGATCACTAAGCAAAAGGGGTACAAAGAGCCCACCACCTTCCAGCTCCAGCAACAAAGCAAGTGACTCCAAGACAAATCAAGGTAATGGATCAAAGAATTCACCCAGGAACTCACCATCCCCACCACAGATAGATTCATCTCTGTCATCACCAGCATCATCATTATCAACTACGAACTCTAGTAAATCAGTAGCCAAGGCCAGTACTCCCAGTAGAAGAACACGTTCAGAAAGAAGTTCACTATCTAATGGTTTAGAAGAAGGTATAATTTTTAATTTATTAGCTTTTCCCCATGAAGGCAGGGAAACCACACTAGCTTTTATGCCAATTACAGTGGGCCCTGTAGAGTTTTAGCACAGGCACTGAAGATGGTCGTCACCAGCGTCTTCAGTGGATCTTTTATGTCCGCCTTGTACAGGGTTATATAGTGAAGACAGACGGGGCCTACGGTTTTAAGTCCTTGTCCGAGAAGACTTGAAGGTCTAACAATTTGCAGATATAATTACAAAGGCAGCACCTTTTCCTCAATTATTTTAAGACCCTTAGTGTTGGTCTGACCGAGGCTTGAACCACAACCTCCCGCACAACAGACCGATGCTCTTACCAACTGAGCTAATCGGGTTGCAGTATGTGGAAACCTTGAGTTGTATAGCAGTGAGAGTGCCCACCTCTCACCAATGCAACCAGGGTTCAATTCTTGGACATGGTATTGTATGTGGGTAGGGTTGTGTTTTGATTCTCTCCTGTGCTTTTAGAGTTTTTCTTCTAAATTCCTGTTTTCCTCTTCCATAAAAATCAACTTCTAAATTCCAATTTAAATTTCAGGGGACGAAGAGCTACTCTATAGAAATGCCACTACTATACCCCATTATTTAATTTTAGTATTAATAAAATTGTTTAGACTTACAAGAATGATTTTTCTGTTATTTTAGCTGTTAAGAGTCCTCCTGGTAGAAGAAGACAAAAATCTGAAACTCTTGAGCCACCAACAGGTTTGTTTTTGTATCTAAAAATAATATTAGTTCAAAATATTTTTTGTAGACTCAAATTGTTTCCTGAATTTTGATATATTTATTCACTTCTAAGTGGATTCCACTTCTTCAATGTGATTGTTCTGCTTGTTTTTTTTGACACCCAGTAACCTAGTACCAGCAGTTTGGATTTAATATTTAATTTACACTGTCTTGTCCCTTTTATTTTAACCTACAGAAAAACAGAATCTAGAAAAAACAAATGAAACTCCTTTGGCTGGACCATCAGATAAAGGATCAACAGATAGCACAGAAAGTTTTAAAGAATCTTCTGAATCCCACATCAAGAATGAAAATGAGATCAAATTAGAAAGTAAAGACCAGGATTGTTTAGGAAGCTCTCCTAGTAACAAGCTAGATTCTATTAATTTTGAAAATTCTAATGAACAAGATTCTTTGAATTTTCCGACCAACAAAACATGGGCTAAGCTTCCTAATGGCCTTACCAATTACAGTTCTTCCTCTGAGTCTGACTGTCCTGAGCATTCAACCTCAGATAATGACATGGAACCAGCTTCAAAGAAGATTAAATTGGAAAAGGAAAAAGAATTAGGAGCAGAAAATATCCAAAGACTACTTGATGAGCATGTGGAGCATAAGAGTCCTGTTGTGGCTCCTTATTCTAAGGGAAGTAGCAGCTCAGAGAATCAAAATGGATCTGAATGTACTAGAGAAGAGAGGGAAAAAGAACAAAAGGATTCAGATGGCAAGGAGAAAGATGACTTATCAGAGACTAAAAGTTCTTCTGGTTAGTACCTTAAATACAAACTTAGCTGAAAGATTTTCTAACTATTTTATATTTTTTGGAAATTCATACAATAATTTAGATGTCGATTGAATTATATCATAAGGGTAGAATTTTTTTTAAATTTGGGAATTTAGAACAGTTCCTTTTTATATATAAATTAAAGTATTTTACGAGTTGTTTTGTAGTCCAGTAAAAACAAAAAATGTTTATCAATCCACATTCATGGTTCATCTCTTCATTATCATGCATCATCAACATCATCACCATTATCATTGATTATTATCACAGTTTACTACTAGGTAAGTATTACAGGACTTAAAATAATGGCTGGACATCAGATAATGTCCACCCAGAATTGAAACTTGTCTGGTCAAATCTTTTCCTTGCCAGTCATTTTGACCAGCAGTGTCGAGCCAGAAACCAGGTATGAATGAGCTAATACTAATTTGGCCCTGGTATTAGTAATTTTAGGCTTAACAAATGAATATTTGTTTTCTTATTGATTTATTTCTTGTATGTGGTGATCAGGTCCAGAAAGTAGTAAAGAGACCACCAGCCTCAATGTTTCAAAAGAAGAAACAAAGTCAGAAAAGAAAGATGATCATCGTAATAAAAGACATAGGAAAAAGAAAGAAAAAAAGAAACACAGACGGCATTCAGTGAATGAGAACAGCAGTGATGTTCCAGGCAGTCCTAATGTAGCTCATTCTCCTTCATCTAAGGGATCTCCTACCAGACCTAAAATATGTTTTGATTCAGATTTAGGTAAATATTATCAAATTCTCATTAGATTATTCTAACAATCAAGTGAATATGTGGATAAATGGATGGGAAATAGGTGTGTAGGTGGTGGATCTATAAGTGGATGGATAGAATTCTCATTAGATAATATTCTTACAGTCAAGTGAATATGTGGATAAATGAATGGGAAATAGGTATGTAGGTGGTGGATCTATAAGTGGATGGATAAATGGATGGGAAATAGGTGTGTAGGTGGTGGATCTATAAGTGGATGGATAACTGAGTTGGAAGTCAGTGTGTGGGTGGTGGGTCTATAAGTGGATTGATACATGGGTTGGAAGGTGGGAGGATGGATAAGGGAATATGTCAAACTTGATGTAGTTTTATGGCAGGTGGATGGACTATGGCAATGAATGAATGGGATGATTCAGTTTGGTTTCTCATTCAATTTGCATTTCTCACACTATCTAGAAACTATCAAATCAATGGAGGATGGCTCTGAACGTATACGACTTTTACAATTGAAAATAAATGAAATGAGAAAAGTATATGGATCGCTCAAGGCAGAGGTGGCAAGCATAGATAGGAAAAGAAAGAAGTTAAAAAAGAAAAGAGGTGTGTGTTCGGGAGTTTTATCACTTTATATTTAACACAATTATTTTCTCAGACCTCCTTACCTTGAGCGCAATGTTTTTCCATTTCAGACCATGTGTCATTACCTCGAGAACAAGATTTCTTGTTTGAGTTGTATCCATATTCATGTGTCTTTTCACGTGCAACCATGAAACAAAGAAATGATATTCTAGGGAATGACTCGGGGTCTGAAATGAGAAAATGTTATGTCCAAGGTAAAAAGGTATATTATACCTCATATTGTAATGTATGGAATCAACGGTGGCACAGGGATATTGTGCTTGCCTCAAACCTCCATAGTCTCAGGTTTGAGTCCTTAACACCGCATAACTAGTAAGCAGATTTCATTAGGTATCTCCCTTGATAAAAGGGTTTTCTCAGGTTTCTCTCATTTTCCTCCTTCAATGGGTAATTTAGCCAAGCCCTGAATTTGGCCAGCTCAGAGGTTGCATTGGAGAATAGGCCCTTTGCAGCTAAGCAATCACGTGCTGATTAATTCACTGAGAACAAATGAATGAACATTTTGATTCCCATGGGTGAAATTTACTGGACTGAAAACAAACTTTCTACAAAGTGTTTTGAGAGATCGTAATAAAACTGCATTTCGTAACACACTGGATACACATGTTTTCATTCAGTTCTTTACAAGTAACTAAAAAGAATCACCAATTTAATATAAAAACAAAAATTTTGCAGTCCAGTACAGACACATGACCGTTAACTGCAAAGGGCCTATTGATAAAAAATTTGATATTTTGATAAACTCTTAATCATATGATCTTCCTAATTCTCTTTCCAGAGGATGCAGCGTCACATGAAAGTAACTCCAAATCTTCTCATTCAAACCATGTTACATCAAGTCCAGCACCAGTGGAGTGCAGATAGCAAGGTCAATCAATGATTTATATATGCAATCCATATCTAATTTAAATCCAATTATTTTATCCTAATGTTTTTATGAAGATGCCCCCTCTGCAATGTGTATTTATGCGACAACAAATTGTCCTTACTTGAGAAGGGAGGGCATTGTGTAATAATTGTCCATTCATCTTCAAAATTAGTAGCCCACTTATTACAGTTTACTACAAAATCTTTCCATGAAATGTTTAACTTAGAAAACATGATGGTGAATATAGGTAATACAATCAAATAATATAATCTTACTCCAAATTCTAAGGACATTGAATCCCAAAACAAGGAGATGTGAACTCCAGCTTGGTGAATTACAATGTCCATTCATTATTTGAAAACATCTCCCATCCATGATTGATAACTGCCATAATAACTATAACTATTAACCATTCACATCTAGTCGGCATTTTAAAAATATTCCAAGGTATGACTTTCTTTAAAATCATACCACAGGGTTTTTAAAAAACTCAAATTAGTATTAATGCAAAGATGAAATGAATTCTTTGCTTTTTAGAATTCCACAGCTGTCATAACTTTATTATTTAGTGGTGCTTTCAGTAGTATTTATTTTTGTTTGGTAGAGTACATTCAGTTCGCATCCTTGATATTGTTCCTTCACAGTCGTATCATACCTTACTGCATTATTGTACTATACCTTATGACAATGGTGTCATATCTTATACCTTTCTGTAACATAATATAACATGGTAATGCTGCCGTTTGGTAAAAACCTGGTAAATGGTCATCATTTTGTTTTCAAGATTTTTATAATCCAAATCCCTCAATCATTTTCTTGAAATTTTGTTATTTTTTAAATCGTTTTTGAGAAGTGTAGCATACATAGATAAACAAAATATGTGTAAGTATATCATAAAACTGATACATTCATTTATTTATTTTACATATTAGATGTGCAAAAATGATGTTAGGGGTGCTTAAATTGCCCCCTGAGATGTTTTGATAGTTTTCTTGTACTTAGGAGTTGATTTATTAAGGGTTAATTTCAATTCTAAGTTGATGCAAATTTTGTGAAAAGATACCACAATTTTATAGACCCCTTGCATGTGACGTCAAAGCAGCTCGATCTGGGGGACAAAACAATATAATTCAAATCTCCTGAGAATTGGAACCTATTGTTTTGTCCCCCAGATTGAGCTGCATTCCAAAGTGCTGCAAGGGGTCTATTTTCCATTTTCTTAGTAAAAATCTTCTCTTTTTTGAATAAAATTACGTTTTCTCAAACCTATTTTTCAAGAAAAAAATCATTTAACCTTCTATTTATGTACACTAAAATACAATTTCCTCATGGTGCAAATGCAAAGAAAATGAGACAAATTAAAACCAATATTAGGACTAGAGCAGTCAACTTCATAGTGGTGGGCCCTGTAATGGCCTCTATATATAAGCATTCTGATTGGTTGATTTTTGCATTGCTTCGTTGTGATTGGTTAATAGAGAATTTCTCCAGAGGTATTAACTGTGCACAAGTACTTGTCTTCTAGAGTTCTTGCCTCCAAAGAAAATCTTTAGAATTAGCACATATAGCTTGTACCATAGAAGAAAAGACATCTTAATAAGTCTTAAAAGGTAGTTTTTAAGTGTATTATAGTGCAGTATAATTTCATAATGAAAGGCATGTCGTTATTGGTGTGTATATATATTATACAAACATAATGTCTAGAGTAAAATTATTATTAAATATTGCTAATTCTACTATGCCGAAGTAGCGAGGATTCAGAATTCTCTATTCAAGGTACTAATGCATTTATGCTAAAAGGTCACATGACTGTACAACCTTAAAGTAATTGTGTCAAAATGAACACCAGAAAGCAAAAATTACGCTTAGATATTAATACAGAGACAAAGGCCCAGCTCATAACATGTGACACAGCAGGGCCGTAGCCAGAACTTTTACAGAGAGGGTGCACATCAAATAAAATCAGACCATTGATCGGTTTTTAGTAGCCGTTTTTTATTGACAACTGTTATGCTTTTCAAAAAGTGGTTGTCAAAAACCCGTGAAATACACCAATTTTAAAACAAATGGAGATAGATGAGCTGACCTTAAGCTTTTATGGGGGAGGGGGGTGCACGTGCACCATGTGTTCCCCCCTGGTTACGGCCCTGCACAGGAAAAGTGGCATTAATATGAAATTGAAGAAATGTGTTGGATAACAAGAGCTTGATGGTCAACACATTTTCCCATACAAATCATTTAATTATTCAGTATAGTATTTTTCCCATTACTTTCTACTATAGTTGACTTTATGAGCTGAAACCTTAATATTGAGGTACTCTTTTCTATTTCTGTTGGTCATTTTGAATTAAGGGGTCACATGACCTGTTGGTGCGAGTCATCCATTCTTTCATTCATGAACATAAATGGAAACTTGCTTACTATTGTCACACAGTGTGTGTAAAAAACTCATTTTGACAACGTTGTTCACCCTAAATCCGACCACAATAAATAGAACAATGATAGTTTTATTGATAGTTATCACAAGTCAGAATGTGCAGTGTAGGGGGGAAATTAGAACTCAATAATGAACAAGTGGCTGAACCATCAAAACTGTTTAGTTGTATGTAAAAACACCAGATTTTTGGGTGAACAAGATTTTTGAAATGAGTTTCAGTAGAGTGGCTTGACAGCACCCATGTTAAAGGAAAAAACAATGCATTGTATGTGCATAACACAAGTTCACTTCCAGCAGGAAATTTCTATTTCTTTGCCCTACGACATAGCTGTCATAAAACCACTCTAACTACATTTAAGCATTATTTGACCAGGTTGACGGTATTCTCCTTTGCAACTATTATAAATGTTGGATGTAATCCCCCACCCCAGCCTCCACTAATGGCCATCAGTGAAGAGGAGCTGGGAGGAACTGAGACACTTGTAATGGCTGTGAAGGGAACTGTCGACAGCAAAGTTTTTGTTGTCGAGACATGGTCCTTTCCGTTATGCAACACTAGACCAGTCCAGTTGCTTAACAGAAATGACAGGAAGGACAACTAAGGCCTAGGGCAAGCGTCGAACTTTCCATGCACCGAACTCATTAAAAACAATGGATATCAGGTGATAATGAAGCGGCATTCTTTGATGCAATTAAGTGCGGTGCATTTAAGGTTTAACGTTTGCCCGAGGCCTATAAGATAAGCGTCATTCATGGAGTCAAATGCATTGCGGTCTTTTTTACATCATCAGCAACATGCACTCTTTTCACCCTGTTACCAGATGCATTAATGACTGCATGGATGATGATAAAATCATTGTAGCCCATGCAAAGGAACCTTGAGCCCCGACAAAGTCTACTACCCTGAGTCAGTAGTTTGCATACCATATATGCGTGAAAAAGTTAACAAACAAGATTGTACAAATTAGTGCAAAGCTTTGTGTAATGAGTTTCACTGAACTTACTAATTTGTGCAATTTCTTACAAATATTTCACGGATATATGGTATGCACTCGATCATAACTAGTTTATTCCAAACTCCATATGATTTTCAACCCCGAGACAACTTTTAATCACATATTCCATGATTCCTTTGCGTGGGACACGAGGATAATTGCCATACTGCCAGTCGCCCTATCAGCCTCAACCTGGTGTATTTTAAGCACTCTTCCGAAATGTATATTTACATGGCAAATATTTATGACTGTGTGATGATAGCTATACCTTGCCTGGATATCTTGCCTTTAAGGCAATATGTAGAAATAGGATTTTAACTTGTGTATTGTCAATTATTCAATGTCTAAACATTCCTGCCAAGCCAAAAATATCTTTACATACGAACAATATTATTATTATTATTATTAATGCAAGGAATAAAATGTGTCAATCAATGTCTCATTCAATGAAGCTGACATTTTTAAAAGAGAATGTTTTGTTTGTGTTTAAGTCGTATATCAATAAACCTGAAGCGAGATGACGTTTTACCCCCGACTCTATACCATAATAGTTTTTAAAATTCTTTCATATTAAAATTTTTGATTCCTTAGAGAATCGAGAACAATAGTCATAATTAAAGAACAAAAGCAATGTGAAAAGGATTATGGACTAGAGACGGGGGTAAAACGTTATCTCGCTTCAGGCTTATTGCCTTTCTAGTAACTATATAGAGCTTTTGCGTCGTGACATATTTCAGGGCCAAACTTCTCACAAAATTGCATAAATAACGTGATAAACTTTGGACAACAAATTCTGTCAAAAGTTAGACAACTGTTTATAAGCTGCTTTTCGTTTTGGACTCGGAAGTTGTCTTTCCCGATTCAGTGATGTCACACTTAAAAGATCAATGGCTGGGATTCAGAGTTCGAACATCTTGCAGCAAAAGCCACAACTTGTTAAATAGATCGGTATTGATCTGTGGACAAAGGATTATTGGAATCTCTGGGTGGAGGGGAGGAAATATCCACTCGTTTGTGAAACTCCTTCCAGCTAAATATCTCATCTTTTCACTGGAAACCAACCAGACCTTCCACAGCCACATTTTTTTCAATCGTTTAATAGGTGGGCGTACGATGACGTCATTTGTTTTGATCAAGAACATGAAATTCTTGAAAATTCAAGCAATAAACAAACAAACGTCAAAAGATCCTAATCCTTACCCATCTTTAGTGAATATTGGCTAAAATATTGGCCTAAAGATCCTTTCCTCCTGCGTCACTGAGCACCAGAAGTGGTTACCAGCCACTTCCCGTGCATTGTTAACCGTTTCGCTATCGGGGTGTCCATATGGCTGCATGGTAACGAATTAATCACCGCTTCCTGATTGATTGAAAACTTTTCTGTGTATTTTTCGGCTAAAGATTTTTAAGTTTTTTTCTTCGAAACATACATTTGGTAACACGAGGAGGGAGCTAAGCTGACAACTAAACGTTAGAATTCCTGACGGTAAAGTTTTTGTTGTAATTTCGAAATATTTGGGACCTCACGCTCGTCCCCTCTATGACCCCTGTCGCGGTATTGTTCATCAATCATTGTATTATTCCATTCATCTTGCACGAGTCGCTCCTTACATGTAAGGCTCTGTCGTAACTGATGCACAAGACGTCTTTAAAGAGAGTAACGGGTTTATTCCCATATCTTCTCTTGTTAATTGTTCTTTTCTTAATTCACCTGGCAGTGATTTCTCGGCGCTATGATGCCTGACCTGGCCTGAACCTTAAGTATCCTGCCAGTGGTACGATGAATCATCTCAAATGTGCCGCCAGAACTTTTCCTCAACTGAGCCCGGTGCCTAGGAGTAACTAAATCGCAGAAAATATTTTGTAGATGTTATCCTGTTTTTGATTGCCTTATTTTTCGTTTTCAATACTCGTCCGCCGTCGGGATCAGAGCGAAACTAAACATCTTTTGTGAAAAAGGATTTTGACCCGACTTGCAAAATCTCTGTATGTGACCGTGTTTTGCAATCTGTTTTTTTCCTTTGTTTGTTTGACGTGACTTAGCACGTTTGCTGTTTATTTAAAAGACTCCAAGATTACAACATGTCAAATAATGGCTCAATAATGCATTCGCGTGCTTAGAATTATAAAATCACTATGGTTCACTTGATTAACTTCGACCAAAAAATTATTGATACAGTTTTATAGCGAAATACAGTTTATACAGCTTGTTGGAAACCGTGAGAGCATCGTCAGCCTGAAGCCGGGGCATCGTTGAAATCGTTGTCATGTCGCGTTTGATTGGCAGATCTTAAGTGGATCGTGTTACAAAGCGCCGAAAACGCGGGATTAATTTTCAGTCACCAACCGGGATCTGAACAAGTTGAATCAATGACTTTGTCTGTGCCACTCGTCGCCAGTTACCAACATGGATTAGGCCGGATCCGCAAGAAATGGAAATAGCGGAGACGATATATGAAGACATTGGTATAAAAACAGAGAAGAATATCAAGAGTAAACTATCACTAGAGAAGAAAAGTATGAAAGAACTACGAAACGGGGTAGTGTCCCGTGGAATATTCGACAGCGACGACGAAGAAAGCCGAAAAGACGAAGCAGAAGATATCTATGAAGTTATTCCTGCTGATTTTGCGCCATCGTTATATTCTGGTAAATCAAGTCGATCATCGAGTATAAGCTCGCAAGGTAGTTACAGAAGTGTAACGAGTGAGCGACGAACGCCTTATGTAACAACTGTTGGAATCCAGACCGAAGGCGAGGACCCATCGCTGAATCACTCGCCCAAGACGACGGCGCAGGATGCGCAAGAAGCCGAGACTACAGCACATTATGCCGAGATCCGCCACGCTAATTTAGACATTTTAGAGATAAGTCCTTCAAGACCGACACGGGAATCGGACAACCCGATCCTTAGACAAGATTTTGCTAAACTAACAGAAAATAGTAAATTCCTCGTACCTCAGTTACAGTCTATTCGTGACTCATTTGCAGTGACCTCGAAATCAAAACACACGAATTCTAAGACGACCCTACCGGCACATCTTCTGCTCAAACGTTCTTTAAGTAGCGGGGATAATAGGAATGATTTTTTTAGACGTTCCGTGGATGTGCTGTATGAGAATTCACCATTCCAATCGCCCAACCATTCTCCGCAAGCTAAACATGCAAGCACAAGTGCGCCTGTCTACGAGAACGTGAAATTTCCGTTTGTTGAGAGCGATCGCGAATCGCACTGTAGCATCAGCAGCAGTAGTACTGAAGGACACAGTTTATGCTCTGAGGAAGAGAATACCGAGGGAAATGTGGAATCGTTATACGAGAATGTAGATGGACTATCAGACGGGTATCGCCAGAGAACAAGAAGCCAACCCATTGATATCGTTTATAGTGACCTCGAATTCCATGGGCCAGAAAATTCACATCCACAACTATCTTCTGTGGAAAGTGAAGAAATGGCAATCTCGGCTGTTGATTTTCATCGAAAAACCAAATCGTTGACCGGCGCTACAACTTCAAAACCAAGCCCTCCTCCCCGGGGATCGGGACTCAACAGACCCAAAAGTTTGAACCTCCGAAGGCCAGCAGGAGGATCCTTAGGACTGCATCTTGCTAAATTTGTGAAAAAAGTCATTGTAGAAAGGTCAAATGACAAGACTCTTCAAGCAACGATTTTGGAAGTGCTCTCGAAGAAGCACGCTGATAATGATGATGATGACGATTCGTCGGTGAATGTTGAAGTTAATTCAGATCTTGTACGAATTAGTACGAATTTTCCGCCGTGGGAGGTGATTGCGAGCTGTGATATCGAGAAGATTGGGCATGTGAATTTATATGAAGGGGATGATAATGTTTTAGGGATTATTGCTTGTCCTCTTGGTGAAGAATCCACTTGTTACATCATAAGGTGTTCTGATGCCAAAAACATTTATGAGTCGATCAAAAATGCTTTCAGAGCACCGAACCTCAAGGTGAGTTGATCAATATTCGCAATCATATCAATCTATTAATAACCATTTAAGTTATTAAAAACATCATTTTAAAGTATGGTTTTTTAATATATATATATGTATCAACTTGAACGAAAATCCGTCAATAGTTGCTTCATAGGTGCCTAATGTTCTTTGCAACATGTCTTGACAAAAAAATTTTTAAATCTTTACACAAACTTTCCCCGTATTTTACAGAATCATTCGCTACATTAGAATAACATACTGACGATACACTCGTGTAAAAAGAAAACAATAACAACAACAACAACAACAAAAAAAAACACAGCACCAAAACAGTTGGTCCAAAAAATGTCCTACACTGGGGAACTTCGAAGATGAGTGTGCGTTTGTCAAGCTTAGCTTTTGGGCAGTATTGTTAAGTTTGGTATCATAATATGATTAACTTGAACTAAAATAAATAGTGCTCCGGCAGAATATTAAAATCAACTTGATCTATTTGTTTAGTTACTTAAATCTCTAATTAAAAGAATTTATACATCAAGATTGAGAAAGAAAGATTAAGAGGTTTTTTGTCCAGTTTTGAACAAATCTCCCACAGTTTCTTTTCAGCCAAACTATTAAAATGAACTTAATCTTTATTTATTTGTTTAGTAACATTACTTTCTACTGAATTAAAAAGAATTTATACATATTTAAGGTATGTGATTTAGCGGCTTATTTCGTCCAGTTTTGACCAAATCACCTAGTTTCTTTTCTGATCATGTGAAAAAAATTAACTTTGTACCTACAAGTTTTGGCATCCTAACAATTTTTTTGACTGTTTTTCGCGCTTTAAAATTGTTGTCGCTTTGTTTTGTTCAATATTTCATTTATAGTCGTTTGTTCCGTTTGTGTTATAGTTATTTGAATGTTGTTTCATCTGTTTGTTAGATATTTTGGCCACCACGAGGAAAACCCTCTTCAATGTTATGAAAGTCGATACCGTTCCTCTCAAAACTCCCGCCCGCAGGAATGAAACTTGATTTCCTGAGCTTTTGTTCATGAGTTCTTCATCTGTTTACCGTATTCTTTACCAATTTTGATTATCTTTGAAATTTTGTACAAATTCGATTCTTGAATTATAAAACATTTACCACAAAAAATAAAGGATTCAAAATTATAATATTTTGGTAATTATTTCTATATGAGGACACTGAGTTCAAGAAAATGCATCGACAATAGTTAACAGCCGCCAACGCATATTTGTTGTCTACCTTTTCCGTTAGTTGACGAGAAAATATTTATCAACGTTACAAAGAATTTGACCACAGAATGCCCGGCGTGTGTACATTCCAAAAACCGGGAGGTCCACCTATCGAACAGGTCGTTTTGTATGGCAAGGATATTCGACACTCGAGTAGGACCTTCGCTGTCTGAAAAGATCAGACAGTATAGCTTTATAAAGTTATTAGCGAGCTGTGTTACGGTTTTCCTTAAACTGAAGCTTTGAGATCTAGGAATTTAGGGATTTCGAATTATCTTCAAAAATGAGTTCCTAGGTTTGTCTAAATAGATGTTTTCGTCAATTTTAGTAGTTAAATAGCAACGCATTTTATATGTATCAGTGGCTGACGGTTTCCCGCCTTTTTTAAGCATCTCGTTTCTAAGCGATTTGACACAGGTCATGAAACGTTCGCTGCATTTTTCAAAGATAAAAGAAAATCACGAAAACTTCTAGCTGTCTCTATCAGGAATTTTTTAAAAAGGAAGAGGAAATAGATAATAATTCTCCAAGTAGTACAAAGTAGCGAAATAAATTTAGAACAAATTAAGAAAACCTTTGAACTGTTGCGTAGTAACTGAGCTTTTCAAGTGGTTTGAGTGGAGAGTTGATTGAATGGTCAAGGGTTCTATCTGTTTGCATTCCCTCACGCACTGACTTTTTGTTACTACAATGTACGTATTACATATACTTATTTACTCGTATCATGTCATATAGCGAGATGAATTTTTCTTTACGAATCATGAAGCATAAATTTGTAACAATTTTCATAAGAATATCACTCATTTAATCAAACTAAACTTGTCAAAAATTAAACCAAATGATACAATTGTTTCGTCTCTTGGTGTACCTGTAGTAACAGACAAGTCAAGTTTTCGACAGCAACTTTTCAAAATCCATTTAATAGGGACTCAGATTTTTTTTCAAGTTCCCTTACTTTCGCTGCGACAGGCTGAATGCAGTTTTGATGCCTTTTCATCTCCTAACTTCTCAAGCGTTATTTAGCTTTTATGTATTTTTATCTATCGTGGATAATCAAGTAATTGTGAGGGGTCTGAACATGCAGATATTCCATACAGATATCCCATGTGGATTTTTTCTGCGATGTTTTTGTACCAAGTTATGTCGGTACAATTTCTTGCTGTTTTGATTCGGAATAAGCTTAATCACGTGAAACACGCAAATACAAAGTTTGGTTTTTGTTATCAGGATGATCAATGGGGAGTCGACGTCCACCCTTTCGTCTAAGGCCCAAGAAGACTTCATTATATTCTTCATAATATACTCTATATAGTCTGTTACGTTGCACAATGCACAATTTTGGTCCTCTCTTAAACGACCTCCTATTACAGCTGCAAACCTATTTTTATCTACCACTTGACTTGAAAATGAGCGTTTGATACAAGTGTGCATATATACAATATAACCTCTCTTAAGCGACCTTCTATTACAACTGCAAACCTATTTTTACCGGCCACTTGACTTGAAAATTAGCGTTTGATACAAGTGTGCATATAACTTCTTTTCTACTTAGAAATTGCGGGGGGAAACGGGAAAACGGAAAAGAAAAAGTCGCGGTGTCGTAAATCATTGGCGCACAGGTAAATTCAACAGAACAGATTAATACAAAAAGACACAAAACGTCGGTATTTCAATTACGATATTTCATTTCGTGGAGGAAGCAATGCCAGGGTCACCTACAATACAGCTCCGGTGTTTAATCAGCTTTCCTTCTCACATCAGGAAATATTAACTTGTTCTGTACAGACATGTTCTTTCAAAACGTAATGGAATTTATTATGATCACGTGATGTCTTGACTATCATTGATTGGTCCACGCTAGCAAATCACGTTCAGCACAGCGTCACGTGATAAACGTTCTTTGATGTGATTGGTTTAGAGTGGCATACATCATGTGAATGGTGAGAACATGTTTTTAGAAAATGTTGGCAAAACAGAAAATTGGAGAGGATAGAGGAAACTTGTCATTCAACGAACCAGCGAGACTTCACAGTGACTTTGTACTCTCTGGATTAACTATTTCCTGTTATTGTTTTCTTACACAGTTGGAAATAGGCGAAAAGATTTTTCTCTGTAAACATTACTAGAAAAAAATAAAATTTAAGTCCATGACCTCAAGCTTTTGAAAATATTTGAATAATTTTTTTTCCTGATCAAATAGTGAAGATTTCACAGCAAATCGGATAGGGCAGTTTTGGCCCCAAAAATGGGGCCAAAATTTTGACCCTATAGTGGCCCCCTTAAAGTAGGGCTATTTTGGCACTACCGGTAGGGGCCATTTTTTTAGCTCTGATTTTGGGACTGTTTTAGCTCCTTATATGGGGCTAAATTTTGACCCTAAAATGGCCCCTTGTGAAAAGGGCCATTTTGGCACTTCAGGAATTGGAGCTATTTTAGCTCTGATTTTGGGACTGTTTTAGCCCTTATGTGGGGCTAAATGCTGACCCTAAAATGGCCCCTTGTGAAAAGGGCCATTTTGGCACTTCAGGAATTGGAGCTATTTTAGCTCTGATTTTGGGGCTGTTTTAGCCCTTATGTGGGGCTAAATGCTGACCCTAAAATGGCCCCTTGTGAAAAGGGCCATTTTGGCACTTCAGGAATTGGAGCTATTTTAGCTCTTATTTTTGGGCTGTTTTAGCCCTTATGTGGGGCTAAATGCTGACCCTAAAATGGCCCCTTATTAAGAGGGCTGTTTTAGCACTTCAGAAATGGTAGCTATTTTGGCTCTGTTAGGGCTAAATCTTGATTCTAAAACAGTCCCCAAAAATAGGGCTCCTTTGGCACTTCTGAAACGGTAATCATTCTGGCTCTGAATTTGGGGCTGTTTTTGCTCTTTAAGATAAGGGACATTTTCATTTTTGGCACTTATATTGCAGGTATTTTTTTATGAAAACGGCTTTGGCATATTTAATATTCAACTTAAACATAAATAAAGCAGGACCAGATTTTTTTAATAGAAATTTATAAATCTTTATGTAACCTAATGTAACATGAATAAAAAAACTAGGCATAAAAGACAGTCTACTCTGAATATACCTAAGCAGCATTTACTCAGATTACTTTTTAGCCAATGCAATGCATAATGAATGAAAGTTATCTTGCATACTTTTCTCATGAAATGGATTCTATAATGCATTCCATAATAAAATAGTATATAGAATACAATGTAAATGCTGCTTAGGTATATTAGAGTTTACACACTTATTAATTCACATCTAAATTTGATAATATTCCAATAAGGGTGTCAACAGGCACAGGGCTTTTGTTATCTGTGACACCCATTAAGGTTTTTTCTAAAAAACAAAATATTTTTTCCAACTACATAATCAAGATTTAAAAGATAGTATGTCGCCAATAGGATAACTATTGCATCAGCAATCTTGTTTGTGGTGATTGTTGAGAACAACATGCCCTCTGCAGCCACATACATTAAATCTGAATTGTAGAGGTCATTAGCAACTATAATGACTGGCTGCCGCAAACCCTTGATGGCCTCATCCAGTGACTGATGGTCCTGTGAAAATAACAATTTGCAACTTTTTAAAAATCATTTCCTTATCATTGTGTAGGTTGGGAGGGGGGCAATATAGTATATCACCTCATAACACTCAAGGCTAATATTTTATTGCACTTACTGGAATGACCTTGATCACAGCCTCTTCATGATCCTTGTTTTGGATTCCTTTTCTATTTGGAGGCCTCAAGATCATTGAGGCCAACTTCAAGGCTGATCTTTCTTTGAATTCTAAAAAAATATTCAACAAAACAATGTACTAAGAAGCTGCTCATTATCTTTGTTTTCTCTCAATTACCTGATGAGTCATCATTCCTTTTTTTTCTTCTTTTTCATGAATTAGTTTTTTTAAAGTCATAATTTATTTATTTATATTCATTGATTAACTGCCCTATTTCATCATGGTCACTGCAGGGGGACAGAATGGAAACAACACAAAGGGAAAACATGGGAACAAAACACCCATGTCAACAAAATACCATGATTGAAACATAAAATATAATATAGACAAAATGAAGCCAAACTTTAGAAGAGAATGAAGATTTTGTTTGAATTTTCTATTGATTTATGTGATTCTGTTCCCATGTAAACTCACTGTGACATCAGTATGAAATAGGGCAAATAAAGGTATTTTGGGACTCTGGGAATTCATGTAAAACTTGCATTCACAATTCCTCCAAAGAAAGAGGTAAATATGAAGTGGAAAAAATTATAAAGTTAAAAAATGTTTCTGTTTTACCTTCTTCTTGGCATCCACTGTCAATGACAGCAGTCATTTCCAAAAATATTTTTTCATGTTTGCTGTTCTTTTTGGCATAGCTTAACGTCCGGCAGCTCCAAACATCTTTGAAGCTGCTCTTCATCTGGGTCGTCAGGTCTGGATTTCCCATTACTCTTGCAAAGTCAGCTTTAATCTGTTAACAGATATTTAAAAATAAATAAATTTAGACTCATCTCTCTCATTGAAGAGTATTCAAACTGCTAAATAAATTTGCTACATGGATTAGTGAGAGGTAGAAATAGATGTGGAGAACATAACCTGAAATCAAACTGCAGACAGCTATTATTTTTACAGGTTTAGGTCCACTAAAGAAGCAACTGAATTAGATCCAATTAGAAGTTATAAGTTGATTTTATGGAGTAAAGAATCATCAGAGAACCCAGAGAACAAATATTACCCATGCTTTCTAAATTGTTTGAAGGTCCTGATAATTACACATTATCTTGTACACTGTAGCTGATTTACACTTACATAGAGCATACTCTGGACAGGTGGGAACATGTTAACAATTTCTTTGAGAGGCTGTTGCTCAATGGGAACCATCTCTCTTCTTTTTGCATAGGTTCGGTTCATCATTTCTTTTATGTTGCCATGGTCCTTTCTCGTCTTCTTCCACTCCTGCTTTATTGCAAGGATTGTACCCTTCACTTCTTCTTCACTTTGATCATCTGTAGGGACCACCATCCAGGGTTTTTGTTTGGAGAGTTTTGGATTGAGGCTACTGGCTGCTTTTTCTTTTGTACGTTCTGTGTCTTGGTTGGTTCTTTTGAGCTGAAGCTTTTTAAACCGATTCATGATCTTTACTTCAAAGGCCCCCTACATACATAAATGTATATACATGTTAATTGTTGGCAACAATTGGTAGGTTTTATCTAGACAAAATATTTTTTGTCATCAAAATTAATAATTTTACTGTTGACACACTAACAAACCCACTTGAACAAAACTAATCAGAGAATCAATCAGACTATTTTCCTGTATTGAAAGAATGCCAGTTTCAAACAATATGCCATTTTATTTTTCCATTAAAACTTTTTTTATATAGATTTTTAGTGATTTTTGGCCCAGATAGGTTAATTGTTGGAATGTCATAGTAATAGGCACAAGGTTGTCTATCTTAAACATGTGCTACCATGTTCTAGACATGCATATTTACATATACCTAAGTTCTTAAGAAAAAAAATTAATTGCATTACACAATTTTAACTGAAAATGTAATCATATTTGCTTACCCAAGGCTTGGCATCTTTGCTGAGTTGAGGGGCTTTCAAAAAAGGATAAGTTTCTACAATTAACTTAGCCACAGCTTCTCTTTCCCTGATGTTAGGGCTTCGTGTAAAGTTTTGCACACTAGTGCATACATCACGCACCATCTCATTAATGAGGTTTGGGGTGAGAAAATTATTGGCCAGTCCAGCCTCAACAGCACATGAAAACTAAAAATAAAGAATTGGATCATGTTAGTAAAATGAACTTATGAAACTCACATTTTGGGTTTTAAAACAGCTTGCCATTTCAGGATATCAATAAAGTTCTCCAACCCCCACTCTATATATTACTTTAGCTTTTCTTACTTATGCTGTATGCTAGATATAGATAATAAATAACAATATCATCCTCAGGCCATAACAACCATAAGCCAGATTCTTATCAATAAAGCAGATGAGTCCATAACCATATATGATATATTTTGCTGATTGTCTGAAATCTACTAACCCTATTTGGTAGTTTGTAACTTTTCAGCCAATCTACCTGAAATATAATGCATATTTAAAAAAATTAGTAATGTCTGACAATGAGGGCACAATTATTTCACTATATTCCTGGACTAATTAGCTATGGTTTGCCCTTTTGAATGTTGGCAGTGCTTGCCCAAGGGAGAAAAATTAGATTTTTTCCTGTCCTGACATGGGATACTTGACTGCATAGCCTGCCCATGTAGGGGGATATTTCCACTGCCCAGGGGGTTGAGGTCCCTTAGTATTGACCAATACATACATGTGAGAATTCAATAATAGAATATATATAATATTATATGCATGTATTGTAAACAAGGATCTTGAAAATAGTATTCAAAATTCAACTAATATCAGGAATGTGCAAACAATACTATGCATTCAAATGCTCTTGATAATTATAGTTGAATATTTCACAGAATAATATTATTTATGGAAGTATCATGGATTGAACAAAAATGTTTACTATAAACATTTGTTGATTAAAAACACATTTATTTCACAAACAGTAATATATAAAAATATAATTTCTAGCTTAGTAGTTTTCATTTTTCAAAATATTGTAGTTATGCAATGAGGCAAAAAGATATATGATAAGATATATTTATGGATTACTTTCGAGCAATGACCTTTTTAAGCATAGTTCATTTTTTTCAATGTCTTTCATGCAGATATATAGTATAAATTAAAATAAACTGAAATGATTGATTTTTAAAAACTGGTGATTACCAAGGCAAATGCTTTATATTACAGAATTTAAGTGCTGGCATAGCTTCTCTGCAGTTGGTCTATCAAGTGGGTTTCTTCTCATGCATGCAAGAGAAATATCAGATAGAAATTCAGAGTTATGTACTTTCTGAACCTGCCTTATTAGGAAACCAAAACTATGCAAATCACTTCGGGGTGATTTCTTTGCAAGGCCATTGATCACCTCTGGCGCAATGTGAGGATAACGTTGAAGATAAATACACTTGTCTTCAATGGGCAAGGATTTGAGAACACAATCTTTGATATCTGGCCTTATTAAAATCAACTATCTTGGGTATGAATGCATCATTGCACATTGTAAGTACTATATTATCAGCTTTCAAATCATCGTGAACTACTAAATGAACAGTCAAATAATGAAGTGCGTCTGCACAGCTAGCTAATATTGCATACCACTGGTGCATTTCCTCACTTAAATTTGAGGTGGTTAAGACAGACTGAATTGTCACTGGCAATTTGAGAACATCTGGTTCAGAGCAAAGCTCAAACACTATTTTTAGGGTATTTTCAGTGCAAACTCCAAAGACAAATGGGAAGCATTTATGTGATAATTGCTGTACAATCTGCACTTCGTACAGTATATCTTTTATCTCAACAGTGTTATTAACATATTCTTTAACAGCGACATAACACTTTGATCCAGATGCATTAAACTGTGTTAGCTTACAAATACCAAACTTGCCCTTACCCAGAACAACTGCACAGCCCTTTTGATCTATAACAAGCTTAAGCTGATTTGAATTGATTCTTCGAACTAATTGGTTACTCAATGCTCTAAAATGTCTTCCAATTGATTTAATTTTTTGAATATTTTCAGTTTTGGTCCTTAATTCCTCAATATTGCTTTTTACTTTTAAGTGAAACTTTTCATTAACAGATTTTAAGCTAGAATTCTCCTCCTGTAATTTAAAATATTGGATTTTTTTGAAACTATTTTTCTTATCCTTTTGTTTCTTTTTTCTCTGTTTTTGTCGCTGTCTTTCTCTAAAATTCTTTTCTTCTAATTTAGGGTATCTCAGTTCTTTGAAACTGTTTTTTTTCTCCTTTTGTTTTTGTTTTCTCTGTTTTTGCTGCAATATTTCTTTATTAATTGAGATTTTGTGATCTTGATCCTAAAACAAACGAAATACTTCGTGTTACCTCATGCACACAGACAAAGTTCCATACCTAGGCACTTAACCACACACAAAAAATGTGCTCCAGAAGCTATAGCAAGCCTCTATCACATTAGGTGAGGTACCAAGTGAAAGGTACAACTTTATGCTCAGTGAGCCTCCAAGGTATTCCAAAGTATAAATTATACCACTTTGAAAGAAAGTCTAACCAAATTGCACTTAGTACAATAACAAAAATATGTTAAAGATAAAAAAAAAAAACAACATGCAAACCATGATGCAGTCATTCGTAGCGTTCTAGCCGGCTTTTGAGGAAATAAATTTGGGAAATGGATATAAGTCTTTAAATGCCTCCCTGATTCAACCACGTACAACACAAATTATAACTTACCTGATAACTCGAATTAGAAGGCATCGGAGTGTTCCTTGGACGCTTGGCCTTGGGCGTAGACGTTTTAGAGCTGTCTACATCAAAAACGGCAGCAGACGAGTTGGACGAGCCGGAGGAGCTGTTTGTCATATTCGAAGTCGTATCATTTTCATCATCTTCGTCATCAGATTCCAAGATAGCTGGAACAGGCCTTTTCCTAGGCAGGCTTCTTGCTGCTGGCTGTCCTTCATCGTCAAAAGTCTATGAAAAAAAAAAACATTTAACATGAATAAACGTAATCGTACTGAATCACTACTGAATCATGAAATATACGAATACGGACTTTGTACTTCGAGCATGCTCAATGCGATTTCTGATTTTTCCCGCCATAACTTGCACGTGACTAGATACTGCAACCGCAAACAGTGCGCTCGAATTTCAGAAAAGAATCAGTAAATTTTACCTCCTCTTCAACAGTAAACATTTTAAAATATTCTTCTTTCTTCTTCTTCTTCTTTTACCAATAATAAGTGGAAAACATTTATATCTATACTAGAAATACATACCTTGCCAGTTATTTCTACCCACGCGCTAATGGCGGCGCGCTTCTGTTTGAGGGACTTCAACATGTCCCCGATTTCCACTCAATTTCCCGTCGATTTCAGCATCTTAAAATAAACCATAAGAAATTAGTTGGCATTTGAAGGAGATAAGATGAGTTCTGAAACACATGAGCTTTGTTTGCAGTTGTTTGAGATGGACCGCCATGCACATCTCTAACTTCTCTATATACCAATAGGCTAACGTAAGCTTAAGATTTACCTTTGAAAGCTTTGACGATTTCTTTGTCCAAACCACGGGACTCCAACAACTCTCCCAACTCACTCACTGTTAGATCTGTGATCTTTTCACTGAGTTCCATATCGATCGGGCAGTGTATATTAGTGATGAACTCACGCGGTCAAGTACTCCTTACAATATAAAGCGGCTCGAAGGAAAAGACAGAATCATCACACGAGTCACCAATTTATACAAATCTGGAATTGAAATCTGGAATTTGTCACTGACGCGTCAAATTCTCAAAATTCCTCAATTTGGCGAGAAATAACCTAGCTTATTGAAGCAGAAAGCTGGCAGAGTAAAACTTTAAAAAAAAGATTTGAGTAGTATATACTTTTATTTAAACAGGGTTATCCTATCAGTAAAATACAATAAATTTACTGTTATCAACAGGAGCCCTAACTAAAGAAAAATAAAACAAAAGAAATAGACTAAAATATTTAAGATATGAAATTAAGCTAAAAACTAACACTAATAATAATATCAATAAACTATACAATATATATACTAAATTTATATACATACATACATACATATAAACATGCAGAGTAGGATGTACACAAGCAGACACATACATACAATTGATATATGATACAATTGATATATGATAAGGCAGATAACAGTCCATCATTTTATCAAAATATACAGGATAACGAATCTTCACTCGTTGGCAATTCGTCTTATGTCAATCAACTTTATTACGTGAGGTCACGAGACCAAGCGCGCGCTTTTTTTGACTGCCGCGTCGACAAAGAGCTCAAATAGAGGAGATACATCATGAAGATGCCTTTAGCATGCTCTATGTGCGTCTCTTTTTTCTTGACCCTTTCTCTGTTGAAAAACCATCTTGAAAGGTATCATAAAAATGAAGACAACTTCCACATTGTCTGTCAAGCTCCTGGCTGCTCTAAGAGCTATGATGATTTCGAGGGATACAAAACACATTTGCGTAGAAAGCATCGGGACATAATGCACAAGGTAATTGATGATCTAGGACCGCCACACGGTGGACTAGAAATATCAGAAAATCCCTCCACTGATACCAGTAACGAGGAAGCAGGGGACCAAGAAGATTCGTCCTGTTTAGGGCCTCAAGACAAATCTTTCCGCGAAGTACAACAAGACGATATTTACTATGAACAAGACCAAAGAAACGTTTCCGGTGATCGACAGTATGACGTTCTTAACGAGGACACTGTAAGGCGATTGAATACGGCGTATTTGCTTGGGACCAAAGCAGCACACAAACTTACTCAGAGAACGGTTGATTCTGTTGTAGCAAACACTACATCAATTGTACAAAATTCCATCTCGTTATTGAAACAAAATTTATGGAATAGACTTGATACTGCTGGGGTAGACTTTAGAGCGGTTCCAGGACTCCAAGAATATTTTGACGACCTTACTGCTATTGATAATATTATTAATAATCCTTTTCTTGGAGTTGAAACAAAATTAAAGTATTTTAAAATTATCACATATTAAATTGTTACATGTGCTATTTCTCATTTATTGAACATATTAGGTATTTAATTTATGATAATTTTGTGGAATTGAAGTATAAAATAACGAAATTATTTTCTTTTTTTGTGCTCCATCCTCAAGTGTGGTTTAAAAAGTTTGACCAACCATATGGGGACCAAACTGCACTTATGTAAGAGGGCCAAATTAGCTCCTATGATGTAAAGTAGCCTCTTAGTCACCATTGATTTTAGTCTACCATAGGGCCAAAACAGCGCTTGATGTCCGAGGGCCAAAAGAGCTCTTGTAATCTAAATTGACCCCTTATGCCATTTTGGCCTTCCATGGGGCCAAAACAGCGCTTGATGTCCGAGGGCCAAAAGAGCTCTTGTAATCTAAATTGACCCCTTATGCCATTTTGGCCTTCCATGGGGCCAAAACAGCACTTGATGTCCGAGGGCCAAAATAGCCCTTGCAATCTAAATTGGCCCCTTATGCCATTTTGGCCTTCCATGGGGCCAAAACAGCACTTAATATCCGAGGGCCAAAATAGCTCTTGTAATCTAAATTGGCCCCTTATGCCATTTTGGCCTTCCATGGGGCCAAAATGACACTAGATGTAATTCTATCAAATTTACACTTGGACAGCCAAGATGCATTTTCCCCCTGATCTGGCCTAGTTGAGGGGGCCAAAACAGTACTGATAGACCCATACCAAAATGGCTTCTGTGGAGCCAAAATGGCATTTTGTTCTATTTTGGCCCTAGCCTGGGCTAAAATAGCACTACTTTGAAAAAGCCAAAATGGCTCTCTGGGGCCAAATTGGTCCTCTCAAATTTACTGTGTTGTAGTATTTTTCTTGAAGAACCCCACAAGTCTTTTTGCTCTACTAACCACTTTTCACGATTATAAAACTGTGAATAAAACCATAGATTTTAATTTACTAAATATAATATTCGTACTAGGATATCCGTGCTATAATATCTGCATAAAAAGGACACTATATATGTTATATTAAACCGATTTGCAAAAATAACTCTCTTTTTTTTTATCTTAGCAATTTACGCGCACTCCCAGTCCCGATGTGCCATCCTTGCACGTGTTTCCTGGAGACAATTGCTTTACTTCAATCCCTCGCATCACATACTTGGGTTGTGTGAAGGTTAAGAAATCCTACTTGGTGATTAACGACAGTATTGCTGCCCTATTGGACAAGCTACATCCGAAAGACTTCAAGCCAATAACTCTAAAAATCCGTCCGGAGGAAGTACTTATCGTGGATGAAAATACCAACGACACTTTGTACCACCATTCCATCTCGTGGGTACTCTCCCTTGGGGTCTTCAGCGAAGACTCCCGTCTCTTTGGTTACATTGTGACAGAAGCAAGACAGGGAGAAAAGACCCGTATGTTTTGTCACGCATTCCGTTGCGGCCGCGTGACTGCTTCGGTCACAGCAACGGAGACAATCAGAATAGCTTGTCAGGCTACTTTTGCACCTGGGAGGAAAGACTCAATCAAGTCAAGGAGAAGCTCGCAGAAGTCTTTACGCAGTTCAACAAGTTCTGATGCCTCTTCACTTGAGCGGCGTTATTCAACGGCAAGTGTTTACTACGCATGCGTTCTCTATTCTCATTTCTATAGCTCACGCTTCTTTTGGTCTCCGTAGAGAAACGAACTGTGTTATTGTTGACTGCGACAGTCGTTGGACTCAGCCATAGACTTTATTTCGTGGCTGAGACCCAAAGGAAAGCTAGCGCGCTCTGGAAAGGGTGATAGTGCATCCCTTGGACAGTTCTGCGCAATCTTGAAAGGCAGCCGCCTTTGCATCGAAGTAAGCTGGGAATGATAGAGAACTTGGACAATATTCTTTATTAACAAATATGCTTTCCCATGTATTGAATATTTTTGCGCCTTATCTGATAAGGAGGGAGGGTCTGGAAGCGCGAATATTTAGTTTTCGGATATTAAAAATTTGACGATATTGTTAATTTGTCGTATTTCAGAATGATCCAATAGATGAACTAGAAAACACGACCAAAGGAGGAGAAGAAACACATCAAAGTACAAAACACAAAACTCCTTCACCTGCTCGACTATTTCGAAAACTAACTCCAAGGAAAAATAGCTTTTCACCTTCAAAATCTTCGTTCAGATCCTATACAAGTGAGCCCAATTTGAGTTCATTATCAAGCTCCAGTTCCTTTGAGGAAGCGTCGCCTGAAATAACAATGAAACCTTCTCCTGAAATAATCGAAGAAAAAGAATTTAACTTTCTTGCTGTGTATTTGTGCTCCACTGTCATTAACCCGCCATTACGACCCAAGCATCTACGAGACTCTGTCAAACAATACCTTAAAGAACAGAAGAAAATAGAAAAACACAAAGGAAACCCACCTCCTACTAAGGAAGTGGAACTGACTCTAAATTCTGATGGAGTTAGCATGTCTGATCCACAGTGCACGAGCTTCACGCAGCGGTATTTTCCATTCCCGTCTATTAGTAATGTCCGCACACATAAGGATTTCCCAGAATACTTTGCGTTTTCCGAGGTGGTTTCTGGCAATGCTAAACACAAGTGTCATATATTTAAACGAGTCAAGGAACCTTGTGAAGAAATAACGGCTGCCTTCGAGTGCTTTTTGTGGGAGAAGGTATAGAAATAATTAAATTAAAATAATATTAGGAGTTACAATTTCGTTCCCATATAGGCTTGCGGGTGTTTTGGGTCAGCGGGTTGGCGCAAAGCCGCTGACCTAAACTCGTAAGACGCCTGAGACGAGATTGTGAACAAAGTATCAAGTCAAATTTAATTATAAAATTTATTTTAATGAACAATTGAATAGAAAAACTAGGGCCCAGTTTCCCCCTAACGGATCACTTGATTAGAATCTGGTGACGAGTTTTTGTAAATAGAATAATAATTGTTAATGTACAAACAAATGACAAGGGATTCTTGCACCCTGCTTATCATGTATACTCTTTTCAAAACTGATTGAGCAATCTTTGGAAAACCTAAAAACAGTTCTGATATCTCTATGAAAACTTGTAAGACGAGTAGCCTGTGTTGCTTGTAGTCAGCGGTTGCCGCTCTCACCTTCAGTCCTGCACTGAAATAACCGCAGACTAACAGACAACGTAAGCTACAAGACGACCTGGGTTCGAATAGTTACTGTGTATTTTTCTGACTTTGACGGATCAAAGACAAAAAGAATATTTCTTGGCATCTGATTTATTCATTATTTACTCGCATCGTGAGCTAAATTCATTAATTTAATAGGCTTAAGTTTCACTTAATTAGTATTTAACAGTAATTAAGACAATAATGATGTGTTGAATCAGTCTTGCTGGCGTTCAAGACGATCAGTGCTTTGTTTTAGATTTTTATCTGTTGCACTCGTTCACACGCGCGACGGATCATCAAAGCTAAGTAGAATTTGGTGGGCGTCAGTCAAAGAGCTCCTATAAAAACATGGGCGCGTGCCCATGGAAACGCCTTGATTGACGTCCACCAGAACCTATTTTATTGCGATGCAAAATCGTAAGATTCAGCGCCCGTGTCATCGACGTGTCAAGCTAGAGGATAAAACCAAGCAAATTATTTAATGCTTCTTTAACTGATTGATGCTTTTTGTGATTTCAAAATACTTTTTTGTCATGCGCAAAGAAAGGGTTCCTCGCTCCTATGTTAAGAGGTAAACTGGTAACGAGCTCTTCTCGCATGAAATCATGGGATAAATTTAGAAAATTTAAAATTAAATTGTCAAGTTGAGATTATAGTTTTAAACAGGATTTAAAAGCTTTTGTAGGTCGTGTGCATTCCCTTTTCATGAGAATCAAAGTGCAAAAGACATGGTCGCCATGTTGGTCGACATACATCAAGACCAAATTGTTCAAAATTGTTAAAGTCAAACAACAGGGCGGTTATGACGACACATTCATCCAAGGGTCAGATGAACAGAAAATACGTTTTACCTGGATAATTATTTTAGCTAATACAGAGAGCTCATTTTAAATTACCGAATATTTGTACATTAAGACACATGTTATTTGTTAGATAATATTTTTGAATTATCAATTATTTGCCGTAAAAAAAATATTTGTTCTCAAGAAACCATAGTTAAAATTAATTGCGACGAATTTGGGATGCTGGTTTTCTCTTTGACAACAATCCGGCAAAATAAAGATTGGTCTTGCATTTTTTTTTTTTTTTTTTTTTTTTTTTTTCCATTACTAAACCTCTTTTACTTAGATTCGTATTATTTTGCAGATTTGTATAGAACCCTTGCATGTGACGTACAAGGGGTCTGTTACTTACAGCCCTTTTCAATTACACACGTTAAATCGTACAAGAAGTAGGTTTTGGTGGACGTAAATCAATACGTTTCCATGACGTTCCATAGGCACGTGCCCTTAAAAGCTTTTTTACAAAAATGCTGGGAAACACTTTGATTGGCGTCCACCAAAACTCTATTATGCGTCGAATTATTATTTTTGCGTGTAATTGAGAAGCGCTGTAAAAGCATTGAAAATACTGTATTAAACTAGGTGTTTTTTTAACCACGCGCGTACATTTTAACTCTAAACGTCTGACTTTCCGCGTTTATCCAAATTCACTTTTTGACGCGAGAAATCAGCCGAAAATATTGCGATATTTCCCCCTAGATTTAGAATAAAGCTAGTTAGAGTTAAACTGATAATTAGAATTGTAAAGCTGGATAGATAATTTAATGAAAATTAAGTTATAATTAACCAGGGAGGTGGGTTGAATTGAATTGACTAACTAATTATTATATATCTATATAATCAATATATAAATGTTTTAAAATGATTATTATACAAAAATTTTATGAGTGTCATTTGTCGACTATGGCATGATTTATCCGTTGTACGGATTTAAAATCTTAATATTGAATTGTAGTTATTTTTGTCAGTCCTAGCTGCAAATCCTTTTGATATTAGACTGTTTTTAATATTAAAACACTCGTAGAACAAGTCAACCAAGTTGTGAAATAATATAAATAAAGCTTTTATATATTTATCAAGTAGTTGTACCTCTATATTTGTATTATTATAGTGCATTCCATATATCCATGAAAAAGTCAACTAATAAAACTTGTACAAATTATATTAGGGCAAAGTTTTGTAGATCTATGATTTACTTTTTTAAGGATACTGTATACAACTATTTCAAAAAATGTTGCATACTGCATACTAGATAGTGCATTGTGGGTCATGGTGACATTGTATTAAGTAGGATTAACAATAATTTATGTATTCTATTTTTAGTGTATTCCATCTGAAACAGTATTCAGTATTCAACCTTTTTTGAAATAGCTGTACAATAATGCGATGCATTATTATTTTCATGGCTATATTATTTAGTAAATATGTTATTTGAAGATGATAAGTTGCTGTCATTAAAAAGACAATGGAGAGTTTTAGATAGACTTTTTTTTTCCCGCGAACGGCAAACGTGACCACGTTTTCCTGTATTCTACTTTACCTCTTGCAAACTTTCATATCAGCAACAAATAATTTGGGTCACGCCATACGAAGCTTTCAAGAAGCACTTAAGAGCAGACCAAACGAGGCGTTACAAGATCACGTAGCGATATTCCCTGCAATCACTTAAAAAATTAGGAACAGAACACTTACTGAGAAAACGCTGAAATTCTCCGCATATATGCAATACAAATATGAAGAAATACTTGTATTAGATATTGTGAAATCCGAAAATTAAGAATTTTCTCCTCTGATCTAAAGCTAGAACGGAGAGCAGTAAAATATAGAGGCATAATATATAGAGAAAGAAAGAATTCTGCTCAGTATATTCCGCTATATTGGTGGATTGAAGTGGAACCAATGTCACCCGCCATGTTGGTTAGTAAAAATGAAACTTTTTGCGTTCAAATTTATTGCCATTGACCGTGTCCGCATTCTTCCTGTCCTCTAACATGGCTACACCCTTCTCAAACCAGCATATGGCAAATAAACAAGGCAATAGTGAAACAAGAAAAAAGATCAGTGAATAACAAATGAAATTGTTTATTTTTTTAAACAAATTTTGGGTGAAAGTTAGGATGCCGTGTATCGTGGGTTGAAGTCTTCCTTCCAAGAAATATCCTTGGATTACACTTTTGATGAGTTCTTTTTATAATACTGCAAAGATTGCATCTTCAGTTGTATACGAATTCAATACTTTAATGATTGACAAAATTCTAATTCTTTGAATATAGATAATTATTTTCATGTAAAAACAGTCTTAACCTGATTTCACAATTATTTATTTTCTCTTTCGGTATTCAACGGTCTACTGGTAATTCCCCTCCCCTCCCATTTCTTTCTTCCCAAATAATAGTTTTTCCATTTTCTTTGTATGGTTTGAAGACGTTCTAGTGAACGATGAGCGCAGCCAGCCAGTTCCCTCTTCACTACCACCATCAACAGGCAGCTTGGAAGCATTCACTCGGGCAAGCTGACATGCTCTAATATCAACTTAAAATAGTTCTTGTCAGTGGAGCACTGAATTTTCTTGTCATAAACTGGCCAATTTTTTTCTCAAAAACTTTATCAAAACTCTGTAAAATGTGTGAAATATAGTTCTTATTGGTGGAATCTATAAATGAGAGTTCAAGTTGATTTTCCAAACGTATATAAAACACTGTGTGAATGACTCTGCAAAAAGGTGAAGTGATGTCAAAAAGCTATTTTTTCATGCATAGATATTCTTTCCAAATATATGACTGACGGATTTAGAGCGGTTTTCGTACAAGTGGAAAACACAAGGTACTGAAATACAGCAAGTAAACGGTACGACATGCCGTTACATTGAAATGGCTTCCAATAAGAATGGTTTTCGTACGAGTGGGAAATATACAGTACTGACTTACAGCACGTGCACAGTACGATTTGCCGTAACATTAAATCGGCTTCCCATAAGAATGGTTGTCGTATGAGTGGGAAACATACGGTACAAACTTACAGTACGTACACGGTACGACATGTTGTAACATTGAAATGGCATCTCATCTGTATTGTCTCAGCTCCAGTAATTCATCCTATCAAAAGTATGATTACAAATCGTTTCCCATTCATACGAAAACCGCTCTAATCCAAAATTAGATTATATATTGAGTGCAATTCATTCCTAACCTAACAGTTCTTTTTCTAATTCCTGGAAATCATAGGGCTTTCTCGCAGAATCTTGCTGACGAAGAAGCGGTTGCGTTTGATCTTCATGCTGTCCATCAGCATTAACATCCAGCAACGTCAATCTTTCTCTCTCAGTCATTATACCTGACCCATTAGTTGAACCAACTCTAACCTGTTCGGTACTACTACCAATAATTTCAAACTGACCGTCGTTCGCTGAATACGGTCCTTTTACATTCGATAAATGTTTATGAACGTGGTTCGAGTTGATTTCGTTTATCGCTCGGGGAGATATCGGTGGCGGGCTCCTTGGCGACCCGTTCGACTCAGACGAAGATGACTTCCGGTTAAGCGAAAAGGAAGAAGTTCTAGTCGAAGTGTTCTCATTTACTGATACTAGACCGAACTCGTAAGCTCCGAGAGATTTAGATCTTCTGTCTCTGACTTCGCAAAGCTCAATCAAAGGTTCTTCGGACGTCGAAGCCACTGAAGCGATAGTCATAGCCGTAGAGTTTAAATCATTCCTCGGGTAGGTAACAGACTTGAGCATCACCGGTGTAGAAGTAGGACGTCTACCATTTCCTCGTCCGAAATCAGGTAAGAAACTCCTTGAACTAAATATCGAGTCTCTCTGACTTCCCTCACTTTCGGTGATGTCTGAAGACGATGAACCCCCGAACCAGGATTTCCTACCGACCTCGCGACTACGCCTCGAGTTTGGAGACTTCCTTCTTTCTCGACTACCAGATCTCATTCGAACATCGTTCATATTCTTAGCTACCGTTGTAAAATCCCTCCCGAGGGCGAGAGTAGACAGCACTGCGCCCATCTTGCACATCGCTTTTTCGGTCTTTCCTCGAGGGAATTTCCTTGATGACTTGGGTGAGGACACGGGGCTACTCCCGGCTGTGGCGTTTTTACGTTCCTGATCTGAAATACAGGCAAGAAAAGAAATTAGAACACTCTACATTTCCTTGTGTATCATTTCTTTCTTTAACAACCCTCCCGTCCCCAATACTCTCCAGATAGATGGGAACCCTTTGTTAAAATTGACCAATATCTTGCTCCAGGAGCGATAGAAAGTAAACGCTCCAGTTTCGAGAAAATATTCACGTGTTTCAGTGAAAGTCCATGGAATTTCAAAGTCTTTGTATTGTTGAAGCTGTGCATTCTTTACTTTACTGTTGGTATTTGTGAATATTTAGACAATGATTAGAGTAAATGAGCCTATGATCAAGTAACACAGCGGTAATTTGGAACTCGAAAAGGGTCTTTTAAAATTAGAGGTTAGAGTACTTTAGATTTCCTTGTGTTATATTACTTTCTTTAATCTCGTCCTTCTCCAATCTACGCAAGCCAGTTGGGAACCCTTTGTTAAAAATGATCGATCTATTGCTCCAGGAGCTCGCAAATTCATCAACACAGGAAGACCAACGCACATGAAACAGCTGGTGAAATTTTGCGGATTTTAATTTTGACTCCACTCTTTCTGCAAATGAGAGCACTTTTCCTTACCTTTATTATTAATTATAGAACCAAGATTCGGTACAGACGCACATCGTTCATTCGAAAAGCTTGACGAAAAGCTGTCTTTGACTATTATTCTCTTTGAACGACTTTCTCTCTCTTTTTGGTGGACTGAGCTTGGTCCCCACGTACGCACTTTCTTCTTGTGGCCGTTTGGACTGACTGGCACCTGGGGGTCGTTTGGACCTGGGTCATCCACTGTGGTTTTTTGTAGGGGAATAAGAAAATATAAGATAAGAAACATGGACCTGGACGTGTTATTATGGAGGCAAGGAGCACAGAGAACCATTGAAAGCAAGACAGGGTTAGCTTTTAAAATATAGTAGACAAGTATGCAGAAGAACGAGAATGCAAATAAATATGGCGGGAAGGAGGCGAGTGAGACTCGAAAATTCACTGGATATTTAGCAAGAAATGCAGAGATAAGCTTCTCTGGTTTTCCTCCCTCTGCAAAAATAATAACTTCTAAATTTGACCTCTCCCTCTACCCTCAAAAGCCATAAAACCTTTATGTTTTTCCCTTGAATATGATTTCTTTTTTTACTGGTAACACTTATAGTACTATTAAGAAGATGTATTGATGATGTAACTAAAACAATGAAAGAGAAATGAGAACAAAAATTGGAAGTCATTGCCACCAAACTACAGCATCCATTGGTGTGAATCATTTCCCAGCTTTGAAGTAGTGTTTTTCCATTTCAGACCAAAATCATATTCTTTTGTTTTGTCAATAAGATTGTTTGAGGGTCAGTGGCATAGTGAGGGGTCCCCCTCAAAACGTTTACTAAACCTGGCCATATGGAAGGAAACTGTAGCGATAAAACTCATACTAGTGTGCACAGATAGACCAAGCTAGGTTTCTGTGGTGTCATGATATAAGAAAATGTATGGCAATACTTAAAAAGATCAATTAATTCTTTAAAATACGAAATGAGAGTACCCTGCGAGCAGAGGTTTTTGCTGGCTGGTTGGGGAGAAATAATACCTCTTCCCTCAAATGGTCGTTTTGTTAGTTGAGCATGCGTGACAGTTACCCTGGAAATACATGACTCATTTTCAGACTGAATCAATTCTCAAGTGCACAGAACTTCAAACTGCAACGTCCGACGACAAATAAAAGATTCTAAGATTTAAAAATTATAAGGACTAGCCAATAAACGATAAAGTAGTCATACTTGGGTCCCAATTATCTAAATAAAGACAAATTTCTCAAAGTTTCCATTTAAACGTCTCATTTAAATCCGAACGGAAGAGAATCGCCAAATTTCCGATGCGATTTGAACAATGCATGCTTAACATGAGCCAGCATTGATAACAAAAAGTCATGCTCTAGTGACGTAATATCTTGAAAAACTGGTTTGAGAACCAGTTTTTATCTCCAAAACTTTGGAGGCGGCTTCTACAAACAAAATGACCGTTTGAGGGCAGAGGTATTTTTACTCCCTGACCAGCCAGCCCACAGAGGGTCAGGAAAAAAACCTCTGCTTTCAGGGTAGAAATAAAGTAAAAAAATCTTAGCTGACTCTTATAAAGTAGTATCTCTTTCACCCTGTGTACTTAGACTTTAATTTAATTAGTTTTTCCATTTTTTCCCACCGTATCAGAAAGACCACAGAAAGCTAGCTTGGGCTACCTGTGGTGTGTGTATTGGGGAGGGAGGGGGTGGTGATAAACATGCCTGAAAACAAATGATGACATGCATATTATTACTTACATGACTGAAGACGGAAACGATGAAAAACAGGAGACAACGGTGATGTAGTTGCTCCATCACAATCCACAATTGTATTATCATTATCAGATACGATAGTAAATTTATGAAGAAAATCTAAAACAAAAGAAAGAACTCATATTAGCATGAAGACAAAACATTACTGACATGCTCATTTCTTTTCGTTTATCTACATAATACACATTATAACTTTAAAGTGCAAATGGACGGTCCCTTCGACAATACATTCAGTACTGGTTCTGCATAAAGGAAACAGTTGATTGGTAAAATATTTCTTGATTTGAGTGATGAGTTTTTAAGTTATGAAGGTATATACTTCCAATGTGTTAATGATGATGACGTCAGGTAAGGTATTTGAGTGTTTTTGTTGTAACCAAAAATACTAAATGCTGGCCATTTTGAAAACAAAAAAATTAAATAGCTTTCATGTAAACCATGAGTAAAATAATGATGCTTTTTAAATACTGTATCTATGAACCAGTTCGATTTTGTATATTTAATTAAGCCTTAATAGACATCACACTCATTAGCATATTGGAAGTATAAACCTTCATAACTTAGAAATGCATCACTCAAATCAAGAAATATTTTACCATTCAACTATTTACTTCATGTAGAATCAGTACTGAAAGTATTGTCAAAGGGTTCATTTGCACTTTAAGTGGAGAAAGGCCATAAAAACCAATTGTTATCTCAAAACTGTTACCACAATCTTTGTCAAAATATAAAACTAATTAGAACTGCATTGAAGACCAGAACCTTATCTCAAAGCTCCTAGCAACCATGGAAATGGTTTGAAGTGATGGGATAAATAGTAGTGGTTCAATAGTAGTGATGCATGTCTATAGGACATGGCCTCAAGTTTGAGATAACAGCAAGTTTGAGATATGTACCCAAGGCTTGAGATCATGAAACTCCTCCGTAATAGACGCTTTTCGAGTTCCAAATTACCGCTGTGTTTCTTGATTACAGACTCATTTGCACAGGCTTAGCCTTGAATCAGTGTCTAAATATTCATGAATACCAACGATAAAGTAAAGAATGCACAACTTCAACAATACAAACTCTTTAAAACTTGACGGACCTTGAATGGAACATGTGAATATTCTTCACAAAATCGAGGCTAAGCCTGAGTAAATGAGTCTGTAATCAAGAAACACAGCAGTAATTTGGAACTCGAAAAGGGTCTATTTTGCTAATGATTGAGGCAATGCTTTGACAACGTTGTGTAACCCGTTACACTGTTACACTAACGTACCCGGCAATATCTGTGATAAACTCGCCAGGTAAAAAAATCACAATTCATATTCCTTTGTGCAACAGTGCATTATAATTGTGCAACATGAAGAATAATTTTCTTACCTGATGGTGCACTGATTTTTCTACTTGATCCAAATCGAAATTTAAGAAATCCGCCTTTTCTCTTCTTTGGAGAAGGTTTGAACTGCTTCTGTTGCTGTTGAAGGACAAAATATGATAACATAACATTTAGTAAAGCAAAAATTATATTTTAAGCTTGTTTAAATGAGTAGTTATTTAAAAATTATTGCATTAATAAAGCAAAATATTTATTCAAATATATTTAACATAATTACCCTACCTGGATAATAATGTTTATTTCCCGTCCCAGGAGATGCATTTCTCTTGCTGCCAGCTCCTCTTCTCTTTTCTTCAAAGCATCAGCATGAACTTCTTGTACCATTTGGTGCTTGCGCAGTTCATCCTCTCGTGACGACAATTCCTACAACAACAACAACAACAGTTCATCATCAGTTAACACATGGTAAGGTTTATAACATGTAAGATAGTTTACTATAGTCTTATTCTTATGAGATTGTAGTCTGAAATGGAAACCATTCCCAGACAGAAAATCCCAAATTGGAGTGAGATGATACAACTTTCATTTTATCCCATTTTTAATGCAAGTGGTGATTGCAAGCACACCCCACACCTCTACCCATGGAAAATGAGATGTCACCTTGGTATTAACAGAAAATCATGATAGAAAGATTAACTCACTCTTTCTTTAACACGCAATTCATTAAAAATCTCTTCAATTTCTGTCTTCCAGCTATCTTGCATGGATCGAAAAGAGTCATTTTGATTGTCCATTATTGCAGAGTCACTGATTTCTTCCAACTCTTCTAAGATGGTTTTGAAGGATGGTCTCTGGTGTGGGTCTTGATTCCAACAATCTGGAAAAAAAGTTTGAAAGTAAGTTAATCTTAGTTATGCGATTGATAACAATAAACATCCCTTCTAATTTTATTGATACCCTGAAACAACCTAATAATAATAATAAGTATATGTAATAGGATTCCATATTAAGAAATAATTGGATGAGGAAAATTCCAAGGACTGACAAAATTGGATGAGGCCGTAGGCCGAGTCCAATTTGGCAGTCAGAGGAATTTTTTGAGTCTAATAATTTCTTGATTGGGGAGCATGAAATCCCATTACCTATTAATTATATAGCTGCCTATTTAATCCCATATCAACAAGACCTGTCCAATTAAGAAAATAATTGGACAGTTACCTATATGGGATTAATGAGAAGCTGTATAACTATAATTATAATAATAATAATTATTATTATTCATGTTTCAATAAATATACATTAATATATAAAAATTTAAATGCCTCAAATCTATAAAATATCTTACTTAAGAACTACAAAGTAAACAATTAGCTTCACAATCTTAATAATTAATGGTGATAAATCCATATTTCTTATTTCCTTTTTAAAAAATTTCAAACTAGATTTATCCCTAAGGTCCCTTGTCAAACGACCCCATAAAAACAGCCCTAGATACCTGATAGAATGTTTACCATAGGTAACACTATTGAATCAGGGTATACTAAAATCACAATTCCTTAAATCATACTAACTATTGGGTTTCGTAAATAAATCTGAAATATATGTAGGACAAAGACCATGTTTAACTTTAAACATGAGAATAGCTAGATCCTGAAGCCTACGATTATAGAGAGTTGGTAATTTCGCTTTACGAAGGAGATCTTCATATGAACTTTGAAACTTGCTATCTTTGAAAACAGCTCTTAACCCTTTTTACTGTACTCTCTCTAACTTATGTTTATCTGATGCCCTAATGAAATGCCACGCTAGTGAGCAATATGTCAAATGTGGAAGAATGGCTGTTTAAATAAGTGTATGGCCTGGGCTGATCTAAGTCAAGGCATGGTTAACTCACAGACAGAACCAAAAAAATCCTAATTCAATATTATTTCAAGGGCTTTTAAACTTTACTGATAATATTATTACTTATATCCTCTTACCATTCATTAATGCTTTAAATATCTCAGGACAAGTTGAAGGAATTGGTAATGTTAACCTGTTCATGGCAACACCATAAGCTACAGCAAGAGCTTCCACATCTTTGTAAGGTATTTGTCCAGTAAGTAATTCCCATAACAATACACCATATCTGGAAAACAAAGCACACATATAAAATAAATATTTTGATTGGTAAGGAAAGAGTTATGAGAAAGGTGAAATTCTAATTTAATAATGAAACAAAGGCACTGTCTATTAAGTGCTACAAGAAATATTTATTTATTTATTCTATGAAAAGGAACCAGATATTTAGCTAACCAAAACAATAAATAAATGAAATGCCTATAATTCCATTGTCTAAAAGTGATATCTTTGTTTTTTGCTGCCTTAATATGTTAACACCTTAACATGAAAAAGATGGATCTCTCTCTACCCGTATCTCTTAAATATCAAGACTAAAATAACAGTTAATATTATCCTTACCCCCATACATCACTTGCAAGCGAAAATGTGCTGGCCCTAATAACTTCAGGCGCCATCCATGCATACGTTCCGGCTGCGCTCATACGTGTTGTATTGGCTATCTCACGAGCAAGACCAAAATCAGTAATTTTAAGGACATTGTTGAAGTCGTTTTCATCAATGGGGTAAAGAAGGAGAACTGTGAATAAAAATTATAAAAGATCTTTAGTTTTATTTTGTGCCCACTTCAAGCTGGATAAGTTTTTTCTTCCTTGCTATAAGAATATTAACTAAAATGTGTAAATTTAGTTATAATCCCATGCGTCTGGACATAAGCTTATGCAACAATAACAATTAGTTCCATTAAACAATATATGAAACAGATTTGGGAGATAAAGTAGTATTATACTAATATACCAGCCTGATTTTGTTGTAATTTAAACCTCAATATCAACACAGAGGGCCAATACAGGCTAAAAATAATCCTAACGTAGTATAATATAGTAGTATTTAAAGAAATGTAGATAAACCAAGTCGCTAAGAGTTTGAATTGGGCTATAAAGCATCATTGGGTTGTAAAAACTTCAGAAACATTTTATAGTAGCCCTTCCGTAGAAGAATATACGATGCAATTATGACGTCTACCACTTGAATGTATTAAATAGTGCACATTTAAAAGCAAAGTAGCATAACAGATCCTAAATGAATCAAAAAACCTGACCCTATTCAATTTGACAACCAATTGAGTGAGCGACCCATATTCAGAATTCTTGTTGTATATTTTCCTAATTTTGTAATCGAACATAACTGCTTGGGAATACTAGTTATATCATACAGATAGAAATTTATCCGAATTGTGAACACTTATAATATATATAGTTAGAATTCAATTGTATTTTGGGAATATTTTTTAGCGTATCTAATAAAAATCTAGAGCGTATTTTCTCATTAAATTTTTTGTAGGAACTGACATTTTTTAAAAAACCATTTGAACAGGTACTTCGATGTTTTCGTCACGGAATTATTGTTAAATTTAAAGCCGCTTTATTATAATAATTGGAATGTTCCATCCATCGTTCGAGACGAAAATCAACTCTTCATTATACCTTATGAAAAAACCATTTGATCCCAGATAAATAAACTCACACACACAAAAATACTCCTTTCGTAAAATGTAAACTAGGATAACAGAGGAATAAAAAAAACTTAGGGAAATAATTTTGAGAAAGGATTCATTGTCCCGACAGCGACCACAACATAACATTTTCAATAAAGGTCTCTTGGGAGTCCTACAAAAACAAGGCATTCTTAACTCATAAATTTATAAAAGGCATCAAATTTTTGTTCAAATAAATAGTATAGATATGTATGTCTACTCACTGTTTCCAGATTTGAGATCCCGATGAATAATACTGAGCGGAGCTTCGCTGTGAAGATAGTTCATTCCTTGAGCAGTTTGTATCGCCCAGTTTAGCAAAACCGACGGGGGTATCTTTCTACCATGAACGTTCAAAGCTTTTGACAGAGCACCGCCACGAGCGTATTCAAGAATTAAACACAAGTTTGGTATTTCAAGACAAACACCAAACAAATTCAGGATATTTCGATGTCTTAAAATAGAGAAAAACTTCGCTTCGTCTTTGACACTTTGTAAAGTCTTTGAGGGGTCTTCGTAATCTTCTGTTCTGGCGATTTTGACTGCAACTTCATCATCTTTCCATATCGCACGATAAACTTTTCCAAAACCTCCAGTTCCTACAATATCCTTGAGTTCGATCTCGTTATATGAAATTTCTAAAGGTTCTATAAAGTTCGAAGGAGTATCATCGCTTGTTACGTAGTTAGCTGGAAGAAGACCCACACGGCTTTCTACTTGGGATTGAATTCTACCGACCCACCATCCCTCGTCTCCGCTGATTTCAGGGTCTTTCGAAAGAACTTCAATACGATTGTTAGCCTTGAAAGAAAGCTCGTCTTCCTCTGCAGCCTCATAGTCATAAAGTGCAATACATAAATCAGGTTTAGTTAAGATTGCTCCAGCGAGTTCAGTGCTTCTCGAAGGATCTTCATCGTAATACATTTCCATGACTTTGTTGATTTCTTTAGCCAAAAATTAACGGCAAAATACCTAGTTTTAAAATATAAAAAACCTCCCTAAAAGAGGAGAGCTCCCAATAGAACCGATCGCAGGCATCGAGCTCTTCTTCTGCAGAATTTCCTGCGGAAAAAAATTCTATTCTGGTTCTGCATTCATAAACTTTCAAGTAAAAACAATCGAATATATTGAGGCTAAAATGGAGACTGAGCGGGCGAGGTGGCCTTGGCTTGTCACGTGAGCACATCTATGCAGCTGAATGGTTCGAGATTTAATCCCATGGGACGTATTGTTTTCTTCTATAAGTCTCCATGGAGATTACATTTGATATTGAATTTTTTGGGCGGAAAAATTAATGAAAATATCGTTGAAAGATCCACGAAGGGTTAAGTACTGTGTAAATTTACAGGAAGATTATGGAAAGCCAAAAATATGTAAGAATTGTTTGCAAGAATTCGTGATTGAAATGAATTCCTTGCGCTTCTGATTGAAAAGATTCGCATGGAAAGATTGAAGGCATTCCTTTTTATTCTTCTTAGCTTTTGCTTCATAGAGGAAATATTTAGAAAAGGTGTCAGAAAGTGCGAGAAAATTAGGGGAATCCCCTGGTGTAGATGACATCACGTTACATTTCTTTGTCTATTTACTCGGGCTTCTTCCACACTAATACTTGTTCGATATTCACCTCTGAATCTCGGAATATTGAGTCAGCAACAAAATGGCATCTGCCGGCAATCCTTTTGCTACGATTTCCGATGAGGAAAATGGAAAAATGAAAGTAAATGCCATTCCTATCAATACTAAAAAGGCAACGAAGTATGGCCTTTTGCTAAAACTTTTGCTAAAACTTTTGCGTGAATTTATCACGCAAACTAAAAGTTTCTGTTTGTTTCTTTTTATTGCATTATTGTTTATAAAAAAAATATTTTGTACACAAGTTGGTATATGCTAAAACAATTATACACCTGGACTGCAAGTATACCACACTAATACTATGTCATATTATACACCTGGACTGTGAGTATACCACACTAATACTATGTCATATCATACACCTGGACTGCAAGTATACCACACTAATACTATGTCATATTATACACCTGGACTGCAAGTATACCACACTAATACTATGACATATCATACACCTGGACTGCAAGTATACCACAGTAATACTATGTCACATCATACACCTGGACTGCAAGCATACCACACTAATACTATGTCATATTATACACCTGAACTGCAAGTGTACCACACTAATACTATGTCATATCATACACCTGGACTGCAAGTATACCACACTAATACTATGTCATATCATACACATGGTCTGCAAGTATACCACACTAATACTATGTTATATAACACACCTGGACTACAAGTATACCACATTAATACTATATCATATCATACACCTGGACTGTAAGTATACCACACTAATACTATGTCATATTATACACCTGGACTGCAAGTATACCACAGTAATACTATGTCACATCATACACCTGGACTGCAAGCATACCACACTAATACTATGTCATATTATACACCTGAACTGCAAGTGTACCACACTAATACATTGTCATATCATACACCTGGACTGCAAGTATACCACACTAATACTATGTCATATCATACACATGGTCTGCAAGTATACCACACTAATACTATGTCATATAACACACCTGGACTACAAGTATACCACATTAATACTATATCATTTCATACACATGGACTGTAAGTATACCACACTAATACTATGTCATATTATACACCTGGACTGCAAGTATACCACACTAATACTATTTCATATTATGCACCTGGACTGCAAGTATACCACACTAATACTATGTCATATTATACACCTGGACTGCAAGTATACCACACTGAATACTATTTCATATTATGTACCTGGACTGCAAGTATACCACACTAATACTATGTCATATTACACACCTGGACTGCAAGTATACCACACTAATACTACAATATTTGGTAATCGCTGTATAACGTTACACATATATGTCAAAAAAAGTGAAAGAGAAAGACAATAGGCGATAGCTTGAGAGAAAAGAACTATGGATTTTAGATAAAGACATTGAGTAATAAGCAGCAATATAAAGAAATCAACGATGCTGTCTACAAAATAAACTCCTTCGTTGACAGAAGTTTATGGTTGCTACATGCGAAGTACACCTTAGCGGCGACTTTGAGATTCGACTAGAGCATCGCAAACAAAGGGGATCATAAGGAAATATTCGGATTATCTATACTAGTTATAGAAATCGTGCTTCGGATAGTCCTTAGAATTTCATTGACACCATTATATTCAGATCATTGTCACGTTGCAGATGAAACAGATCCCGCAATGGATTTTAGCATGTTTGGACAGGCTTTGCTGAGAGAAAACGCTTTTAATCTTCATAGTTACCGTCAGTTTTTGGCTGCCAAGTCCCTAGTGGAGGGGGAGGTGTGTTGTAAAGGCGTACAAGTGGCTTGTGCGATAATTTTGATCCTCATTAAGCCATACGTTTTTTTGAGAAAAAAAGAAAACAAATTACACCATTAATACCTATTTCGCTTGCTCTTTTCGAATTTGTTACTTTTAACCTCAAAATCCAATATTATGGAAAATCCCAATCTGGATTGCCTTATTGGATTGGAGTTTTCTTAGGTGGAGTGTGGGATCGAGAATAATTATTGCTTTAGTATTTTAACTTCAAATGAAAGTGACAAGATGAACGTTACTAGAAAAAGTACTTTGAAGCAGTTGTTTTTAGAAAATTTATTTATGAAATGGCTTTTATAAAGAAGGAAACTGTAAAAGGTTCTCAGGTAGAATCTTCTCATTTATTCCACTTATTTCTTTTCTTTTTTATCAAAACAGAAATCAGAAAAGACGTTCTGAAACTACTTATCTGTGGTCATGCCAGATAACAAGCTTAAACAGAAAATACAGCTTCATACAGTTTTCATCGGATACCGCAAAGGAGAAAAGAGAAAGTCCGTTAATCCAATGGTTCGACGATATTCTGTACAATATCCATGCATCGATGCTATTCAAGTGAAAACAGAAACGTGAGTTGTGATATTTGAGTTTAAAAAATATCTATTTATGTGTTTGTTATTGACTTTTCAAAAGTATGGACTGCTTGTGGTGCGAAGTCCAAGATACCTCAGCGAGCCCAAACCCCTTTCTAAATTTGTTGGGATTCATGCAATTTAAAAACCAGATTGTGCTTTTACGCCTTTGGACTGGCCTCTTTCAACTTTCCCAAATCAAGGCATATGTTAATTATTGTAGTAGAATGAAGTTGACATTCAGTGAAAGGACCTTTGAAGGTTTTAATCAACTTTTACCCATTCTTCCCTCGTCTGTTGTGTGTCATTTTATCTATATAGTCAACAAAAGAAAATATTTTACAAGCCTGAAACATTTTTTTTGTAATCGAAAAGTAATGTTTTCTTTCAAAAACAAATACAAAAAGAAAGAGAGTAGTTCAAAAGGAACCTAATGGACGAGTATGATTCATGGAAGCCTTAAAAGGTACATTCATTTACTTGATATGAACTAAACATGAGACCATAAGGCAGAGACTTTTTCACATCCATTGAAGAAAATCTTTTGCAATTGGAAAACATTGGTGTAGGCTAACTTAAAACTAAAAAAGCAAATCTATAAATGAGACCGATAAAAAGAAATGTTATGGACGAATGTTGATTAGGAGTTGATTAGGAGGTTTAAGAGGCCCTTTCGCTGGATAACTAAGCATGAGACCATGGGGAAGCGACTTTTTAAAATCCTTTTAAAACCGCCCTTTCTCCTAATCTAAAAGTTACAAGTTTCTATCAACAAAACAAAACAAAAAACTAAATATTATATTACTTCCGCGTAGTGATTAGAAAATGACCTGCAGTTTTTAAGTTTTGTTAGTAGTTTCTCAACTGAACGGAAATTCTTATGAATTTAAAGTATTCTTTTTTTAGAGAAATTTCAGCCCATTCTAATTTGCTTGAGAGATAAGGTTTTGCTTGAAAGATTAAGGAAATTTAGGATCAAAAGTTAGTTTGAGTATGTATCATGTTTAGGCCACCCATCCAAATACTAACCCACCGAAACGGGCTTGACTTATCATTGAAGCCCAAGGTTTTTCCACTGGACCACTGTTGCAGATTAATCAGCATAACAATAGCCGTGAGAACAATGCGCCAGATAAACAAGACTTTTTGACATTAAATTTTCAACCGATTCCGTGCGTGGCAGAGATGCAAGGGATTAGCCGATATGGTCTGGGGGCCGGCTGGTCTCTCCCCTGATGCTTCGGCTAGAACATTTTCTTGCGTAATTCGTACACCCAAGGGCAGAAGGATTTAATCGCCGTCAGGTCCGAAGTCCATACGACGCCTCAGCTCTGCGGATGTCTAGGGGGTATGGCAAAGTAGAATCGATTTTTTTCCTTAACTTTTGTCCGTGCTTTCGAACCCCATTGAATCCACATAAATTTTTTCTTTCTTTTTAATCCACTTTTTATTAGATTTAAATCTTCAACACTAAGGCAATCTTTTAAGTGAAAAAGTATTTATTCCTATTTGGTTGCTTGTAAGCCTGCATAAGTTCGATCAGACGTTACCAGTCATAAGCAATATCGATCTGCGAAAAGTAGACCTCTTCTATCCTATCTTTCTTGGGATAGATTACTGACAAGAACATTGACTGCACTTGGACCATCATATGCCCGCAAAGGACTAGTGGGTGGTGCCGTGAAGACTTCTGTGTACTATTGCACTATTTTGGTGTTTGTGACAGAGAACATTGGGATATTAAACATTTCTTTTTTATAATCAAAAAGCTATGTAGAATTTGGTGTTAACACAGAACGAAAATATGAAGAAAGTAGTTTAAAAGAAACTTAATGGTCCAATATGACTTAGCAGTTGAGAAGGAGCTTCCAAGGTCCCTTCACTAGAAGTGTACTAAGCAGGAGACCATGAGACAGTAAACGTTTACATACATCGGCGGGACCCTTTTCAGCTTCGAAAAGTTACCCATTATGCTCAACTCAACTTAACTCAAAACAAAAACAATTAAATAGATAATTAAAAAAGATCCAAAAAGAAACTAAAAGGATAATTTTTTTGGAAGATGTGATTAGAAGGCTCAAAGGTCCTTTCACTGGATGTGAACTAAGCAGGAGACCATATCAGAGCGCGACATTTTCACATTCATGGAAAGGCGCATATCCTTATTTCAAACAGATATCAGTTTTGGTCGACTCCAAACAAAATAATCAAATCTATAAATGCGACGGATCAAAGAAGCTTAATTGACTAATTTTGCTTTAGAGTTTATTAGAAGGTTCAAAGGTCCTTTCACTGGATGTGAACTAAGCATCAGACCACGATGAGGTAGCGACCTTATTATATCCAATAAAGGGACCTTTTTCACTTGGGGAAAATAATTTTGGTCACGTCAAGGCAAAATTCAAATCTACAAATTATACAGATCAAAAGATACTTATTGGACGAATATGGATTAAGAGTGGACTAGGAGACGCAAAGGTCCTTTCACTGGATGTGATCCAAGCATGAGACCATGAGAGGGCTACTACTAAGAACCATTTTGTTCATCGAAAAGTTATGCGTATTGGTCGACGCCGAACAAAAAATATAATCAAATCAAAAATAAAATAGATAAGAAGAAATTTAATGGGACAATATAGCTTATAGGAGTTGACAAGGCCCTCTGTGCGGAGTCCAAACCCACATGAAAGGTGGCAGACGAGCCTAGGATCTTAGTCAAACTATTATTTAAAAATAATCTAAAAAAAAACTATTATTTAAACCTCTCATATTTTGCTTGTTATCAGCAAACTGCGTATGCTGTAAAGTTTAGAGCCTTTATTTTAATTTTACCGGGGTGTTTGAGTGTTCGGCGTTAACCTTGACTCTGGTAAAGAATACTATTAACGCTGTTCTCCAGAGAAAATTTCTAAACTTCTTCTCGAACTTGTTGCTGATTGCTTCGTCCATGAAGAATCTAGCGGCTAGAAACATATTCTCTTCACCCCCGGTTTTGTGTTTAATTGCTTCATAATACAACCAACTGAAAGGATAAAAAATACCAGGCTTAGTTTGGGGTTGAATGGTGAGTTATTGAAAAAAAGACTACATCGCGGGCGTAGAGTGCGTTTCACAGGCCCCTCAAAGCACAAATTACATACATTTACTGTATTTTCAGGGCTCTTTCTCCGCCCGTGATGTAGCCTTCCAGAGTAATTATCTTGGCTTCACTTTAAAACCCATTTGGGACCGCCTTTTTCAATTTCTAACTCTTCTAGCATGAAAAAAATAATAAAGAATAGATTATGTATAACCGTGAAAAAGTCAAGGTACAGAATTTTCCAGTCCTGGACAACTTTTTTTAATCCGATACAACAAGCTGAAACTGATTCTTATCTCCGCGCGCCACTATCCTAGTTCATTCATGTCGGAGTGAATCAGAAAGTGATCCACTCAAACACTATACACTAAGTACATAGTACTTGGCATGTCTTGATCTTATAGGTGTAAGGACAATGGCTTGCCTTGCGGGGATCGTGAGATTCGACGATAGCACCGTAAAGTAAAACGAGTATCAAAATATTCCGATTAATCCATACTATACAAAGAAATCGTCTTGGGATAGTCGTTATACAATTTTATCGATATCATGCAGAAAAATTTCACAACGCTTTTTACAACTTCAAAAAGCTTTATATTTTATTCATATCAACTCAACTCAAAATAAACAAGTATAAATAATGAATAAATAAACCAAGATCAAAAAAAACTTAATCGACGGATATGGTCGAAGATTCGATTAGGATGCGCAAAGGTCCTTTCACAGTATGTGAACTAAGCATGAGACCATAAAGCAGAGCCATTTTCACATCCATTAAAAGAACCATTTACATTATCTAAAAGTTATGTGTATTAGTCGACGACGAAAAAATTGAAATAGAAAAAAAGAAATTTAATGGAACAATATAGCTATAGCTCATAGGAGTTGACAAGGCCGTCTGTGCCGAGTCAAACAAGAAATATGAGAGACAAGAGCCTAGCAACTCAATCAAACTATTTTTTAAGTAAACCTCTTATATTTTGCTTGTTATCAGCAAACTGCGTGTGCTGTAAAGTTTCGAGCCTTTATTTTATTTTTAACGGGATGTTTGAGTGTTCGGCGTTAATCTTGACTCTGGTAAAGAATACTATTAACGCTGTTCTCCAGAGAAAATTTCTAAACTTCTTCTCGAACTTGTTGCTGATTGCTTCGTCCATGAGGACTCTAGCGGTTAGAAATCTATACTCATCAGCATCGGTTTTGCGTTTAATTGCTTCATGATACAACCAACTGAAAGGATAAAAAATACCAGCCTTAGTTTGTGGTTAAATGGTGCGTTAGTAAAAAAAAAGACTACATCGCGGGCGTAGAGTGCGTTTCACAGGCCCCTCAAAGCACAAATTACATACATTTACTGTATTTTAAGGAATCACTCTCCGCCCGGGATGTAGCCTTCCATCGTAAATTTCTTGGCATCACCTTGAAGCCCATTTGGGACGATGTTTTTCAATTTCTAGCACTTCTAGCACAAAAATAATAATAAAGAGTAGATTGTGTTTGACTGTGAAAAAGTCAAGGTACAGAATGTTGTAGTCCTGGACACATTTTTGTAATCCGATACAACAAGCTGAAACTGATTTTTATCTCCTCGCGCGTCAAACCTAGTTTATGTAGGAGTGAATCAGAACGTTATTCACTCTAACTCTATAAATACACAGTACTTGGCGTGCCTTGATCTTATAGGTGTAAGGACAAAAGCGTGTCTCAACGGGGATCGATAGCACCTTAAAATATTACAATTATCAAAATATTCCGATTAATGCATGCTATACAAAGAAATCGTCTTCGTATAGCTTTATAATTTTATCGATATCATTCAGATCATCGTCACAGCGCGGATGAAACAGAGATCGCATTGGACTTTTGGCCAGGCTTTGCTGGGAGGAAACGTTTTAAATCTTCATAGTTACCGTCCGCTTTTGGCTGCCAAGTCCCTCGGGGAGGGGAAGGTGGTGTTGTAAAGGCGTACAAATGGCTTGTGTGATACTTTTGATCCTCATTAAACCATACGTTTTTTACGAAAAAAGAGAAACAAATTACAGTATTGATACCTATTTCGCTTGCTCTTTTAGAATTTGTTACTTTTAGCCTCAAAATCCAAAATCATGGAAAATCCCAATCTGGATTACATTATTGGATTGGACTTTTCTTAGGTGGAGTGTGGGATCGAGAAAAAATATCGCTTTAGTATTTCAACTTCAAATTCAAGTTAAAAGATGTAGGTTACTAGAAAAAGTACTTTGAAGCAGTTGTTGTGAAAAAGCGTATTTTAAAAATGGCTTTTATAAAGAAGGAAACTGTAAAGGGTACTCAGCGATTCCACTTATTTCTTTTCTTTTTTATCAAAACAGAAATCAGAAAAGACGTTCTGAAACTAATTATTTGTGGTTATGCCAGATAACAAGCTAAAACAGAAAATACAGCTTCATACAAGTGCCATCGGATACCGCAAAGGAGAAAGAGAAAGTCCGGGATCCGTTAATCCAGTGGGACGATATTCTGTACAATATCCCTGCATCAATGCTATTCAAGTGAAAACAGAAGCGTGAGTAGTGATACTTGTGTTTTTAAAAATATATATATATATATATATGGGTTTCTTATTGACTTTTTAAAAGTGTGGACTGCCTGTGGTGCGAAGGTCAAGATATCACAGCGAGCCTAACTCCCTTTCTACAATTGTTGCGATTCAATTTAAAAACCAGATTGTGCCTTTACTCCTTTGGACTGGCCTCTTTAAACTTTCCCAAATCAAGGCATATTTTGATTATTTTAGTAGAATGAAGTTGACATCCAGTGAAAGGACCTTTGAAGCTTTTATTTCACTTCTATCCATATGCGCTCGTGCATTGTGTTTCATTTTATCTATATAGTCAACAAAAGAAAATATTTTTTAAACCTTTCTTTTTTATAATCAAAAAGCTATACTTAGGTGTTAACACAGAACAAAAATATGAAGAAAGTAGTTGAAAAGAAGCTTCCAAGGTCCCTTCACCAGATGTGAACTAAGCAGGAGACCATAAGAGAGTAAACGTTTTACATCCATCGACGGGACACTTCGAAAAAGCTACATATTTTGCTCAACTCAACTTTACTCAAAACAAAAACAATTAAATAGATAATTGAAAAAGATTTTAAAAAAAACTAAAAGGATTTTTTTTGGAAGATGTAATTGTAAGGCACAAAGGTCCTTTCACTGGATGTGAACTAAGCGTGAGACCATATCAGAGCGCGACATTTTTACATTCATGGAAAGGCGCATATCCTTATTTCGAACAGATATCAGTGTTGGTCGACTCCAAACAAATTTGATAAGCAAATATACAAATGTGAAAAATCAAAGAAACTTAATGGACGAATTTTTTCAAAAAAGTTTATTAGAAGATTCAAAGGTCCTTTCACTGGATGTTAACTAAGCCATAGAAAGAACCATTTTGTTCATCGAAACGTTATGTGTATTGGTCGACGCCGAACAAAAAATATAATCAAATCAAAAATAAAATAAATAAAAAGAAATTTAATGAAATAATATAGCTTATAGGAGTTGACAAGTCCCTCTGTGCGGAATCCAACAAGAACAGATGGCAGACGAGCCAAGGAACTCAGTCAAACTATTATTTAAACTTCTTATATTTTGCTTGTTATTAGCAAACTGCGTATGCTGAAGAGTTTCGAGCCTTTATTTTATTTCTAACGGGGTGTTTGAGTATTGGGCGTTAACCTTGACTCTGGTAAAGAATACTATTGACGCTATTTTCGAGAAAAAATTTCTAAACTTCTTCTCGAACTTGTTTGCTGATTGTTTCGTCCATGAAGACTCTAGCGGTTAGAAATATATTTTCTTCAACCCCGGTTTTGTGTTCAATTGCTTCATGATACAACCAACTGAAAGGATACAAAATACCAGGCTTAGTTTGTGGTTGAATGGTGAGTTAATGAAAAAAAGACTACATCGCGGGCGTAGAGGGCGTTTCACAGGCCCCTCACAGCACAAATTACATACATTTACTGTATAGTCAGGGCTCTTTCTCCGCCCGTGATGTAGCCTTCCAGAGTAATTATCTTGTCTTCACTTTAAAACCCATTTGGAACCGCGTTTTTCAATTTCTAACTCTTGTAGCATGAAAAAAATAATAAAGAATAGATTATGTATAATTGTGAAAAATTCGAGGTACAGAATTTTCCAGTCCTGGACAACTTTTTTTAATCTGATACAACAAGCTGAAACTGATTCTTATCTCCGCGCGCCACTATCCTAGTTCATATCGGAGTGAATTAGAAAGTGATCCACTCAAACACTATACCTAAGTACATATTACTTGGCGTGCCTTGATCTTATAGATGTAAGGACAATTGCCTGCCATAACGGGGAACGTGAGATTCGACGATAGCACCGTAAAGTAAAACGAGTATCAAAATATTCCGATTAATCCATACTATACAAAGAAATCGTCTTGGGATAGTCGTTATATAATTTTATCGATATCATACCGATCAATGTCAGAACGCTTTTTACAACTTCAATAAGCTTTATATTTTATTCAACTCAACTTAACTCAAAATAAGTATACATAAATAATAAATGAATAAAACAAAATCAAAAGAAACTTAATTGACGGATATGGTTGAAAGGTCGATTAGGATACGCAAAGGTCCTTTCACAGCATGTGAACTAAGCTTGAGACCATAAAGCAGAGCTATTTTCACATCCATTGAAAGAACCATTTACATCATCCAAAAGTTATATGTATTGGTCGACGCCGAAAAAATTGAAATAGAAAAAAAATTAAACAGAAAAAAAGAAATTTAATGGAACAATATAGCTATAGCTCATAGGAGCTGACAAGGCTGTCTGTGCGGAGTCAAACAAGAAAGATGAGAGACAAGAGCCTAGCAACTCAATCAAACTATTATTTAAGTAAACCTCTTATATTTTGCTTGTTATCAGCAAACTGTGTATGTTGAAGAGTTTCAAGCCTTTATTTTATTTTTAACGGGGTGTTTGAGTATTGGGCGTTAATCTTGACTCTGGTAAAGAATACTATTGACGCTATTCTCGAGAGAAAATTTCTAAACTTCTTCTCGAACTTGTTTGCTGATTGTTTCGTCCATGAAGACTCTAGCGGTTAGAAATCTATACTCCTCAGCCTCGTTTTTGTGTTCAATTGCTTCATGATACAACCAACTGAAGGGATAAAAAATACCAGCCTTAGTTTGTGGTTGAATGGTGTGTTAATGAAAAAAAGACTACATCGCGGGCGTAGAATGCGTTTCACAGCCCCCTCAAAGCACAAATTACATACATTTACTGTATTTTAAGGAGTCACTCTCCGCCCGTGATGTAGCCTTCTATCGTATGTATCTTGGCTTTACTTTAAAACCCTTTTGAGTAGATTAGAGTAGATTAGATTATGTATAACTGTGAAAAAATCAAGGTAAAGAATGTTCCAGTCCTGGACAACTTTTTTTAATCCGATACAACAAACTGAAACTGATTCTTATATCCGCGCGCGACTATCCTAGTTCATGTCGGAATGAATCAGAAAGTGATCGACTCCAAAACTATATACATAGTACTTGGCATGCCTTGAACTTATACGTGTAATAACAATGGCATGTAGCATGGAACCTGAGATTCGACGATAGCACCGTAAATAAAACGAGTATCAAAATATTTCGATTAATCCATACTAGACAAAGAAATCGTCTTCGGATAGAGTCGTTATATAATTTTATCGATATCCTACCGATCAATGTCACAACGCTTTTTACAACTTCAAAAATATTTATGTTTTATCCCTTTTAGCCAGCACGTTACGACTACTAGACGACTGAATAAAATTTCCCTGACAATTATACTCTCCCTACTCTTTCTCAATCACCTGGACTGCGAGTATCCCATCTAGACAATATGAGGTATTTGTAAACATGTCATCTAACGTTATTTTTGACTAATATTTTATATTTTTACGCTTTTGAATTCACATTCCGATAATCCGCGATTTCACTCGCTCAAAATACTGAGCGTAAGGTTTTGGCTGCAAAAAATATATAATGTCAAACCTAATTCATTGGGGGAGGGGAAGGTGTGTTGTTAGGTATACAATTTGCTCGAGGGTTCATTCATTAGATGCTCATAAGAACATGTTTTGTTTACGAATAAAGTAAGACAAATTACACCATCGATACCTATTTCACCTGCTCTCTCGGAATATTGTACTTTTTGCCTCAAAATCCAAAATTGTGGAATATCCAAACCTGGATTGACCCCTTGGATCGGACTTTTATCAGGTGGAGTGTGGGAATCGATGAATATTTTTTATTGATATTTCAAGTTAAAATCAATGTTAAATGTCTAACGTACCTCGAACAACTGCTTTGACGCAGTTGTTTTTAAAAATTAATAAAATATTACTTTAATGCGAAGGAAAAGGTTTTAACCTTAAAAGGCTATTCTGTGACAATCAGTGTTTTTGTTATACTTTTTTTAACCATAACGTTTCATTTTAAACCAACAGGGAATGAATAAAGACGTTCGAAGATGCCTTATTTGTGTTTATGTCAGACAACAAGTTAAGAACAGAAAATAGAGCGGAATACAGTTGCCATCATACCGCAAAGGGTAAAAAGAAAGTTGTTATTCCAAAGGGATAGATATTCTGTACAGTATCCCTGTATCAGTACTATTCAAGTGAAAACAGAAAAGGTGGGTTGTGATAGTTATTTGTGTTCAAAATTATATGAGTATGTATTTGTTTATTGATTGACTATTCAAACGTTTGGACTGCCTGTGGTGTTATAAGTGCTAAAGATTCAACAGGGTGCCCAACCCCTTTTCTACAATTGTTGGTATAGTTGACTGCCGGACACAGAGTATTAGCAATTGCGTGTCCGGCAGTCTAATACACTCGTTGATCATTCATAAATTTACCTACATCTTATCGATATTATTATCATATAAAAAAATGTGTATATTGGTCGAAGCCGAACAAAAAATCAAATCAAACATAAAAAAGAAAATAGACTAAATGAAACTTAACAGACCTGAAGGAGTTGACTAGGTTCTCTGTGCGGAGTCAAACGGCAAAAACGGATGGCAGACAAGCCTAGGAACTCAGTCAAACTATTATTTAAACCTCTTATATTTTGCTTGTTATCAGCAAACTGTGTAAGCTGTAAAGTTTAGAGCTATTTTTAACTGGGTGTTTGAGTATGGGGAATTAACCTTGACTCTGGTAAAGAATACTATTAACGCTACTCTCAAGAGAAAATCCCTAAACTTCTTCTCAAACTTGCTGTTGATTGCTTCGTCCACAATGACTCTAGCGGTTAGAAATCTATTCTCATCAGCCCTCGGTTTTGTGTTCGATTGCTTCATGATACAACCAACTGAAAGGATAGAAAATACCAGGCTTAGTTTGTGGTTGAATGGTGTGTGTTAATGAAAAAAGACTACATCGCGGGCGTAGGAGTGCGTTTCACAGGCCCCTCAAAGCACAAATTACATACATTTACTGTATTTTAAGGGGTCTTTCTCCGCCCGTCATGTAGCCTTCCATCGTATGTATCTTGGCTTCACTTTGAAACCCATTTGGACCCTCGTTTTTTCAATTTCTAACTCTAATTAATTAATTGCAAAATGTTTTGAAGATAATAGATTTATCCTGGCATGTTCACTCAAGGTTGCAGCAGAAAATTGAAAAACGTTTGCTATTTTTTTTGAAAGGAGAATTAAATATTTATTTGTAGTTTCAAAAATGTATATAAAACAATACTAGTTTGGTTTTGGCATGATATTGTAAATTATCAAGACCTCGGCTCTCTTTTAGCCTACGGCTTCGTCAGGTAAGAAAACCTCAGTCTTGGCAATTTACGTCTCTTTGGTAAGGGGCGTAATTATACAATGCTTTCGAATGGTACACCAAGAAATATCGCGCGCTTCCTTAAACACACATCAGCGTTCTGGCAAGTAGTGAAAAGAAAAGCAGCCATCAAGTTCAAAAGAATCAAACTAGTACTAGTTGTATTTACAGCGTCTTCTTATTCTTTAAAACTATAACATTATACAATGGAAAATAATCTCTAATAACATAACGTAGCACTTTGTGCTAGTATTAGATTCACGGGTGGTTACACGGAACCCTCTTTGAGATATCTTTTACACTCTGTATATTTACAGCCTGTTTTTATATTTTCTGCGACCTGAATGACTCCAGTATCCTGGCGTTTTTTCTCCCGTCACTCGAATTCGCTTAAAATTAGGCTCAGTAATTTCACCCTACCCCCCCCCCCCCCCGCAACACATTCCTGTATGCAGACTCCAGATTTACAGGTTAACTTCTTGCATCCTTCCCCGATACAAACTTGACTACATTTATGGTAATCATTGCAATCGAGGTAACAATGTCCTCCGAAGCAAATTTGACTGTGATTGTGTTGAGGATCGTTATTAAAAATGTTACAATAGCCACGTATACATTCCTGTAAACAGGTCTTGTTTACCAAACCGTAGTTACAGTTTTCTATGACAGCCACTTGGTGAACGGGTTCTCGAGGAACGTTATATATACATCTTCCCCTCGCGACAGGATCATAGACACCTCTGCGGCAGGGATTGCACCGCTAGCGGTAAAGACCACATATCACGTGACATGTATATTTGAAAATTCTCGATTAATCAGCGAATTTGAACAATAATTTCAAGAATCTACTAATATTTTTAATGATAACTACGTTATTTACATGTTAGTATAACAGCAATGGATTTTGTGTGAAATTGCCTGTTCAGGTATTCTTTGACTTTTTCGCAGGAGGCTCACTGCTTTCTTCTTACGGCTAGTGTTTGACTCGTGCTGTTGTTCTCTTTCAAACAAGATGTGACAGTTTCAGGAATTTCAGCTCTTTCGTCCTTGGGCGTCTCAGTTTGGAATGGAGAGGAATGAGCTAGGAGTTCTCTCTACGGCAGTAGTGCCAGAGAGTAAATACCCTCCAGATCCATCCATATTGACAAGAGGTGAGGGTCGACCCTGGTAAAAACTAAAGAAAACAAATTTGATAGAAATTAAGTGAAAACATTGACCTCCTGCCCTTCTGCTAACCCACTTTTAATCATTTTAAAGGGTTATAATGTCGTTTAGTAAGTAAGATTTACGCATTAGATGCTTAATTGACCTACATTATATAATGTATTATATTAGTAGCGTTACTCTGGGTATTCGGGGTTTGTCTCCCTTTGAAAAACCAACACGCTAAACAAATTGGATCTGTGGCGTTACCCTGTGACGAATTTGATCATCAATAGCCTTTTGATAACCACATGAAGTCTTCAAATGCTACTAAAGAGTTGGACTGTTGGTGCGGATGGCCCAGACACGAAGCAAATTTCTTGATTTTACAAAAATTCCAATAATGTCAGTGTATTGGTAATATTTATATTCAGCATTCAAAATTACTCATTTAGAATATCAAAATATAAGAGATAGGATAAAAAGCTGCAAATTCGTGCTTAACTGTTTTCAGTCTCAATCAATCCATTGCAGTCCACATCAAGTAAAAGTAAAATCCACCAAAATTTTTATCTCAATAGCATCTTGAGGAGGAAAAATTCGTCGAAAATTAGAGTGCCTCAATCAAAAAAAAAAGTAAAAAAGAATTTGTGTGCATTTGTTTTTTGCATCATTTTGGAATAGAATCACTATGTACGAATCATAATATAAAAACCATAGATAAAAGCTGGCAAATTGGAGCGTGAAATAGAGTATGCGTCCGTACGATCCAGCCAACCGAAGTCCAGTCAATTCCAGGGTACATTGCGGGGTTCCTGATTTTCCAATGAAAAAACACTCAAAATACGGGCTTTTAGAAGAGTAAGACACAGTTTTAGAAGTTGAGCATGTTTTAATATACATTAAGATGATCCATGCTTTCAACAAAGGTGACCCCACCAACAACCAACGAAGCACCACAAATATCAGATTTTAGAAAAACACAAGCTTTCCCTGGTATTCTCTCACCATATTGTTTCGGTGAGTTGCAGATTCACCACACCTCCTCTGTTTCGTAAATCAGTGTAACAATCAGCCAATGCTGTAAATAGAGAAAGAAAATGAAAAAGTTGTATATATGCCTATCAACAACAAACACAATATTATGTAATTGGGCCATGTATACTAAAGGGACATCAGTGTTTTTTTCCAATAATCAGAAAATATAAAAGACGTATTTCAATTTCTGAAGTGTAGCAAAATACATGGCTTATCTTTAAAACATGGACTGTCCATAATTATGGGGGGGGGGGGGGGGGGAGGGGGAGGGGGAGGGGGGGCTTTGTGGTTTTAAGTTTGTAATAATAATGAGACAACATACAAAATAACCTTGGAAATACAGAAGTTTAAAAGAGAGAAAAGGAAAACAATGGAACCAAATATAAATTCCTTTCCTTGCTTTCTTTCCTTTTCTTTTCTCATTCTGTAATGATGCAAATTTCAAACAGGACAAAAAAAATTGTAAAAAAGTTCACAAGCTCATTATTAATAACATAGGATCTAATGTTACTCTTGATTGTTCGAGAAAATTACAAAGGGTCTTGATTGGAGCAAACATATTCTCGCAGCTCTCGAACTCTAGCAACTGGGATGAAGCTTGCGGACCAACCACAAGACTGAATTAAATGGTTGATCATTATTCTTAATATTATATAATAACACCATCATCATAATCACACATAAATAAAAAAATTAATGGCCGTTCTGAGGTTGTGCAGAAATGGTAACAACTGCGATAGGGCTGTTGTAGTAGACTGTGCTCCGCCGAGAGGTTGAATTTCTCTCGAAATTAAAGACAAGATTTTGAAAGAAATTTCATTAAACTGTTGAAGGCAGGCTATGTTTTAGCGGATGCCATTTTTTTTAAGGTTTTAGTTTTTGAACGATTCACATTTACTTTTGTTTTTAGGTCGTGTTTCAAAAACATTGTAGAAAGCTGTCTTACATATTGAAAAAAAGGATCATCGGATGAACAGCACATGAGTCAGCACAAGTTCTATCATTAGCAGTTTTCTGTGAATCCTGGGAAGGGTGCAATAGAAATAAACAGTAAAGGGCAGAGGCGAAACCAGAAGCACCGAGACCGAGCAGGGGCCGTAAAACGAAGGGTATTTCTGGGTTTTAGTTTCCTCAAGTTTGTCTTTTAAGTTCTACTCAGTAGTTGGGCTTGATGAAGATCATATCAAAGTGATTGCGAAAAAGAGAAATAATATTCAATGATCATGACTTTGATCTGAAAAAATATTGCCTATTGAACTTTGAAGCCTCGGCACTGATCTAAGTCAGGGTATTGGCTAACTTAACAGCTTGAACCCTGAAACAACCCTCTGGGTGACTGGAGTCAGGGCATGGCTAACTCACAGATAGAAACCCTGTGAAACACCTATGGGCTGATCTAAGTCAAGGCACGGCTAACTCCAACATATAGGAAACCCTTGAAACAACAACCTCTGGGCTGGCATCCAAGTCGGGCATGGCTAACCACAGATAAAACCTGAAACAACCTCTGGGCTGATCTAAGTCAGGGCATGGCTTAACTCATGGATGAAGTGGGAATTTAGCATTGCTAAGTTTTGTGGAGTGAATGGGAAATGGGAGAACCAGGAGAAAAACCCTAAAATCAAGGGAGAGACCTAACCACATCTATGTCGTGTGAGCAGAGTCTGGGAAGTGAAACCTCAAAATCCAAAAGCCCATGATTAAGGACAATGCACTAAGCAATGCTTCATCCCAAGCAATCTTTGATTGTATGACATGGATAATGGTCAATTTACCGTTGATTCTTAACTTCTGTGGATTGTTCCTCATGAGGTTTTTACTGGATGATGCTCTTGACGTGATTGGTCTCATCCACATCTGCCTCACTCTCTGACTGCTCTTTTTTAATAAGGACTTCCACTCGTTTGTGAAGGAGTCTATCTCAGT